>NC_062968.1:54963037-55263037 GCF_023119035.1 Salvia hispanica | reverse complement strand
CCTGTATTCAATGATAATTCCAGCACAGTCCAAGAATTTGGAGCAGACAACAATCGCTTTTCTAAGTTGCATAGGATAATTACCCCAACAAATTGTCACATTGGATCCTTCTGCTGATTGTGATGTGATTTATTTGTTTTTTCAATCATCAATATTTTGTACGATTTTTTACACCCAACAAAATTATTTCTCTGATTTCTTCAACTATATATATATGAGTTGCATTTTGCATGTTGTGGATTTTAGTGTGTTTTTTAACTCCTATACAATTGGGATGTGACTATATATCTTGATATATTTCATAAATGGAAACTACTATCAATCTTATTTAAGAAAAAAAAGTAGTGATATTTACTCTACAGTTATATGGCAAATGTTACAATGAATTAGCTTAAGTGGTGGAAGCTTATGAATGCGCCCTTTTTGTAGCTAATGGAATAAAAATATTAAAAATTTAATTGAATGGTTAAATGATTAAAAAAAAGAGGTAAATGTAGTACTACTCCTAGTATTTATTTTGAAGTGAATTAAAGTTTCATATTGTTATGCCCACGTCAGATGTAGCCTAACAAGTCATGCCTTGCAGTACACTTATTTCTTAACTAAAGAATACTACTCCCTCCGTTCCATATTAATATGGCGTTTCTTTTCGGCACGGAAATTAAGAAAAATTGTGTTAGGTGTGTTAAGTAAAGGGAAAGTAAAGTAGAAAATGAAAAAAGTAGAAAGATGAAGAGAGAATAAAGTACGAAAGAGTAAAATAGGTGTGGAAAAATGTGTTAACTTTTACTAAAAAGGGAAATGACTCTATTACTATGGAACGTATCAAAATGGCAAAATGATTCTATTACTATGGAACGGAGGAAGTACTTCTTTGACTAAAAGTATCTAATATTCTAATTTAACCATTAAATATAAGTATTTGAAAATAAAATTATACAGTAGTTCCTAGCTAGCATTCCATGAACTTGGTTAACCCTGTGATTAGTTTCCATTCACATCCATATTTTGTTTATATTTTCACATTTTGAAGTAAATAATAAAAAATTATTTCCATTGTTATACTCCTACAATTTTGTACATGGATATATATAATTATTATACTTGTAGCGTACTTGGTGAAATCAATTTTATTTAATTTTTCATGCTCTCATTATTGGCCATTAGTGTTTAATTTATTTTGCTTGATTTATATAGATGTAGGGCATGATGGGATTTCGTAGATACTATTACTAAGAAAAACATGTCATCAATCATCGGTTTCCAATGGTATCTTGAAATAACCGTGATCTTTATTTGTAGTTGTACAAAAGGTTTATAAAGTGGTGATTTTGTATGAAATGTTAAAAAACGCTTGACATTATTTAAATAATAAAGACTTGCTAAAGATATTATAGCAAAGTATAGAGACTAAAAATTACATTTCTCTCTTCAAATAACATTTGTGTACTATATATGATTAGGCCTCAATTCTCATTCATTAATTTCGAGATTCATTAGGGATCATAGAGATTTCATCAAATACCATAGCTAATACTTTGGTGCTTATCACTCTTTATCAACCAATGAAAATTTCAGTAATTCGATGCTTACGTTAGTGAAAGAAAGATTTATACGTGAATAAGTCAATTCATTAAACTTATTAGGCAAATCAATTAATTAAATTATCGGCCCAATTTTATCAACTATTTAGTTAAACTCAAGGCCCAATTGAGGCCTAATCATATACACAAATAAATGAAGTAGTAGCATTTCATGACCCTATAATTAAAACAAAAAAAAAAAAAAAAAAAAAAAAAACTCTCTTTCCCGCCGTTATCTTGCAGTGAAATAACAAATGAGGGGAAATTCCAATTTAACAAACTTCAAAATGGGCCAAATACATATTGTTTTCTCTTGACTGTTTTTATAAATCCAGTATTAGCTGTGGACGATTTTAGAAATGTTTTCTCTCGACTGTTTTTATAAATAAATTGATTTGTGTTATTTGTTGGCTTTATGTAGTGAAGTAAGTAATAATGTTTGAACTGGTTCGACCAAAAACTTTAAATTGAATTGAATGTTATAACTTATATTATCTACATGATTATTATTTAAAAAAAGTCAAGGAGTGTCGATTGCCAATGAGACGGGAGTGTCGTTATACAAAATCAGTGTCCTTGAATTGATATCTGGAGTTCATGGAGTTTATGGTATGAAATCGTTTCAATTTTGTTTGTTATAGTTTGTATTTGTGTGGATTTTGCACGTTTTAGTTAGGGCTGGCTAAATACACCGAAATACCGCACTTACCGTATTTTCTGAATTTAGACCTTGTTAGCGACATGGAAGGTAGAAAGAGGCCAATGTTTAAGGATTTTGGTTGGATTGGTAAAGTGATTAAGAAATTGAAGATGAAGTGTTTGATGCCGATTTATCATCCGCAACTAGATGACCACTTCGGGGGGAAGAAAAATTGTATTTTATTGCACGGGCCACCGGGGTGTGGGAAGACGAGGTTGGCTGAGGCCATTGCCAATTAGGCGGAAGTGTAGTTATGCAAAATCAGTGTCCCTGAATTGATATCTGGAGTTTATGGTATGAAATCGTTTCAATTTTGTTTGCTATAGTTTGTATTTGTTTGGATTTTTGCACGTTTTAGTTAGGGTTGACTTTTTTTTTTAATCAAAACACATGGCTCTTATTTATGCAAAATTCTCAACAACAAAGCAAACACAACACCCTTACATGAACTGAAGCCCAACAAGCACAAACAAACACAAGCCTACAAACCGAAACATATTTTTATTCTGAAAACTACAAACTGGAAACTATAAACAAAATTAAAGCAACATAGCCACATGCCAAGAAAGCTGAGTGAAGGCCTGGTAAATAAACTAAGCATCCCAGGCTCTTAGGCGGGCAACGACGGCCCTTGTCAAGCGACAAGGCTGCTCAACCTCCTTCAAAGCCACATAAGCGGTCATCACAAATTGATCATCGTTTCTTAGATAAACTACACCAGGGAACTCAGGAAGGTAGGTGATGAAGAATAACACCTCGTCCATATCTTTCAGCAGCACCACATCTACTCACTTCATATTCTCAACCTGATTGTCGACCCTTCCTTCATGATCATTGATCTGTTGTTCGAGAGCGGAAATCTGATTGAAAATGGCTGGCTAAATATACCGAAATACCGCACTTACCATACTTTCTGAGTTTGGATTTTGGTGTTTCCACCTCACACTTTCTGAGTTTAGATCTTGTTAGCGACATGGAAGGTGGAAAGAGGCCAATGTTTAAGGATTTTGGTTGGATTGGTAAAGTGATTAAGAAATTGAAGATGAAGTGTTTGATGTCGATTTATCATCCGCAGCTAGATGACCACTTCGAGGGGAAGAAGAACTGTATTTTATTGCACAAGCCACCGGGGTGTGGGAAGACGAGGTTGGCTGAGCCCATTGCCAATGAAGCGGGAGTGTCGTTATACAAAATCAGTGTCCATGAATTGATATCTGGAGTTCACGGAGTTTATGGTATGAAACCGTTTCAATTTTATTTGTTATAGTTTGTATTTGTGTGGATTTTTGCACGTTTTAGTTAGGGCTGACTAAATATACCGAAATACCGCACTTACCGTACGAAAAATACCAAATTTGTAGTATGGTATGATACCTTACCGATATATTTCGGTACGGTAAAGGTATAGATTTTCGTATACCGCGTATGCCGCGGTATACCGCATATATAGTTTTTGCCAAAAATTTGGTATATATATTGTTTTTATAAATTATATAAAAATTGTTAAATATTTAAAATCTCTAACCCTACTTTCACATTTTAGTTCCTCTGCCCCCAACCTTAAACACACTCACGCAGAGATGCAAATCTAGTCAATTGTAATTTGATTGTTGAAGTTTTGATTATTAGAATTTTTTGAATGAGATTTGATTGTGCTGTAGTTTCAATGTTTTGGACATTATTAAAATAGGTGATATTTTATTTTATATATTTGGTTATAAATTATGATTTTTTTGGTATGGAATACAAGTATAACGGTATGTCATACATTATTTTGGTTTACCGTACTCGGTATGCCATACATCATTTCGGTATACCGTAAAAGTGTGGTATACCGAATAAACAGTATGGTAACAATATCGGAATTTATCATACAGAAAATTCGATAAGGTATAGGTACGACATTTTCTCATACCGCAATTTGCGGTACAGTATGCGGTATGACATTTTCGGTGCGGTATACCGTACCGCATCACCCCTAGTTTTAGTCTCATTTGCTAAGTTAGAAATTACTGCTCCACTGTGAGTACTGATGTAACTTTGTAGTTTATTGGTACTTGTTTGTAGTCTAGAATCTAAAAAATATTATAGAATTTCAATGCGTCTAGTTCACTTTTCTTAGGTTTCATGTTTTTATGTGAATCTTTCTAGGTGAATCAGAAGGGAAAATAAGAGAGTTGTTTCGAAAAGCATACAATAAGAGGAGTTTGACCGTCATATAGTTGGACGTATAAAGTTTCCTGAAGCTTATGCGGTACATTTGTATTATTTCGTAGTCCTACTTTATTCAGCTGCGTAAACTGAGTTATACGAGTGAAATTTGATTACTTTGATTGTTTCCTAATTGTCTTTTATCCTCATATATCATACTAATTTGCTGTTTTTGTAAAACTTTTCCTGCTTGTTGTAGGCTTTTGGGTTGGACTTAGCAACTGTATTTTTGATTTATGGCCCTTCTGGCTGCGGAAAGACGTTGATTGCCAAGGTCATGGCTAATGAAGCGGGAGCCAATTTTCCACACATTAAGGTTCTTTTAAGTTAGTATGTACATAAATATAAATGGGAGAAAAATATTATTTTACTAAAATTTTGTTTTTATCTCCCGAACTCAGGACCGAGTGGGAAGTCCGCACAATATTCAGTCGAGCAACGACAGGTTCTCCATGCATAATTTTCTTCGACAAGGTACTTCCGATCTCTTTATTTTAGTTTTTACTATTAGATGTATTATTAGTCCCAACATGTTTGATATAATGTTTCCACTACATTATATATTGTACAATTTTCTACTACTCCCTCCGTCCATGATTTAAAGAATCTTTTTGCCGTTTTGGTTTGTCCACGATTTATAGAATCATTTACTTTATTCCACTTTTAGTATTCGGACCCCACATCCCACGCTCATAATCCGAAATATGAGTAATACTTTAAATGGGTCTCACATCCTACTCACTTTCCCCCTATACTTTTCTTTACAAAGTTAAACAATTTCCTAAAACCTGTGCCGAGTCGAAATGACTCTTTAAATGGTGGACGAGTACAATTTATGTCTCTAATGTAAAACAGAATGTTAACATTGGTAATTTTGTCAAAGTTACTAAACTTTGAATCTGAATCATGGTGTAATTAACTACTCCTTACGTAATAATATGCATATGATATTGTGATCAACTATAGAAATTCCTTCGTACTGCGTAAGCCAAAATGACCTCTCTTGTATATGAAGCCTTTTTTTTCATTGTTTCCTTCTTTTGCTAGAGATATCAACTCCTTTAAATATATAAACTGCACTTTGTCTTACCTTTCTGCTTATTGGCTTTGTCTCAGTATGCTTTGGTAATTTCTCAGCTCTGACTCTCTACAGACTTTTTTCCATCAGGTGGATGCACCGACAACAAAGTGTATTTTGAATGCTTTTGTTCGAATGCATTAATTTGTTATGAACCGGAACCGTGACAATTTATCCGAATCGAAATCGTTGATTTAAGAACCGTGGTTCGATTCAGGTTCAAAAATTTCTGAACCAAAATCGTGTTGAAATCGCGAAAAACCGTGAACTGTGGTTCTCCAAGTAAGCATGCTTTATGCTAAAAAAGAGGACAAATAAACGGTGGAAAAAGGAAAGAAGAAAAAAAGAAAGAAAAGAAAAGCAAAGCAAACTTTATGCCATGAATAAAAGTTTTGTAGGCAAAATGTAAAAGAAAGGTACCTAAAAATTATACTCCCTCCTTCCCTAAAAATATAAATATTTAGTTTGGCATGAATTATATATATCCCTCCTTCCCTAAAAATATAAATATTTAGTTTGGCATGAATTTTAATATATACTCCCTCCGTCCCAGTTTTATAGTCACATTTTGTCATAAAAGTTCATTCCACATTTAGAGTCACATTTAGAATTTTTCATATTTGGTTATACAATTTTACCTCATTGTACATCAAAATTACATCAAAATGTCATTATCTATATTAAAATAAACTAAAACAAAAATAAAAAATAAAAAAGTCAAAAAGGGTCCCACCTTCAACTAACTCACTTCATTATTACACACTCCACCATCTCACTTAATTAATGACACATTCCACCAATTCTTTAAAACCCGTGCCATAACTAAATGTGACTATAAATCTAGGACGGAAAAATAATTAACAATGTAAAAGAGAAAGAGAGAAAAGATAGTGTGAATAGTTAAAGAAAATTGAACTCCACATTATTAGCATTGTAGTGTTAAATGTTACTCCATGTTGTTTAGACTATCCTCATAGTGACTCTCATTCAACGGAAAGGGATCCTCTGATGTGTTAAAAAACACAGCGGGCCCTCGCAGCAAAAACCAAATGAAACGCAACTTCAAATCCTTTTGTTCCTTTTCATTTGATATGTATCTATTTTATTATTTAATTACTTTTTTATCCATCTATCACAGAAGTTTGGTCGGTAAATTTGAATATCATCACCGAGCTTTGAGGGGATTTTTGCTTGTCCTTAATCCTAAAAAGATACTAACAATTTAGTTTTCATTATTTAATAAATAAAAAGTATTTAAAAAAAAACAGAATAAAAATATTTAAAAAAGAGAATTTCAAAATATTAAATACTATAAAACAGAAAATGAAATCATTGTTGGAATTACAAGCAAAGTATTTTGAGTTATCGTCAGTCAAATTTTTTAGAATCCACCGAGTGTTCAAATGAAAAAGTAATTTAACAATAAAATATATGCATTATGCATATCAAATGAAAATAATAAAAGGATTTGAAGCTGCGTTTCATTTGGCTTTTACTGCGTTTTGAGCACTGAGTCTGTTGTATTTTTTAACATAGCAGAGGATCCCTTCCTCATTCAATCCAAACCCAATAAACGTTTTAATAAAATATTCATTTCTCACTAATCCATATATACAACTCCAAACTTACTAATTGTTTACTTCCATCAATGACCCGAACTCAACCCCATTAAATATTTTCTTTTTTTCATATATTTTTAATCAATATAAAATTTATAATTCAAATTTATAACAAAATTTATTACACATTTCTTATAATTAAATTAATATATAATAAAATACACAAATAAAAAAAATACAGTGCAATAATATAAAATAAACAAACCAAATGACAAATTAAAAGTGATAATAAGAAAGATATACTTCATGAAGTAATAAAATAAATTAATAAATAAAAGTAAAGAAACAAAAGTAAAAAGTATTTCAATATTGCACCAATAGGAAAAAGCCATGTATTGGGGCAGAAGAGTGACATGGGTTTATTTAGTTTAGAATATTTTTTATTTATTTCTATTTTGTCTTATATGTGTGACCCTCTCTCCATAGTCATAATCGAGGTGCGTTGTTCTATATTTAAAAAATTAGAAAGTTCGAATTTTTCTGGGATAGGCTAAAAATGAAATAGTTCATACTATTCAGGAAGTAGTAAGGAGTAAAGAGAATCAAAAGCATATGCTACATAGATGTTTAAATTCTAGAACAAAATAATTCAAATCTAACGGATATAGATAGACAAATTGCAACTCATAAGAAATTAACAATAAGCCCAAAATAAACAATAAGTATGTCATGTTTGTCTCAAGGTCAAAACTGCAATACCTTACTAATGTTTTTAAGTTGAAAATCACACGAATTCAGATGTCTCAACAAATAATAATGGACAACAACATATAAATATGTGGTAATAAGAAACACTCAACACTTGATTTCCTTCAAGCCATGGGCGAAGTACAAAAACGTTGGATCGGTAGCACCTTCCTTGTAGTATGCAAACACCAAAGAGCTATCGTCGTGCATGCTCTCTCCGACAAAGCTAAGAGCACAGAGAAACGGTACATTCATCATTCTAGCATATATGCTTGAGAAAAAGAATGCACAGACATTGTAACCTTATTAAGCATAAATATAGACATATGGTGTGTGTGTGTGTGTGTGCACGAGTGCATGTATATGTATGTTCCTAGACATAAAAATGATATTATACCAATTGCAATCTTATAAGTGAAAGAGAGAGGATTCATACAATTGAAGGTCTTTGAGTTTAGAGACCAGGTACTTAGTTGCACCCTCGATCGACTTTTTGAACTCCTCTTGCTTCTCAGCATCGAGCTTAGGAGTCAAAGTCTTGATGTACTTCTTGATATACCCAATAAATTGCTTCTTGTCAAATGGAGGTTGCTCCTACAGAAAATATATGGTCAGACCGTGAAATTCCAACAAAACCACTGTCAATATAATAACTAGAGAAATAAAACAAACCTGCAGTCTGAAGGTGTCAACAATGTCGACAACTTTGACAGCTTGGTCATCAACTCCTTCGTCCTCACCGCCACCTTCGGCTGAGGGGTTGGCGCCAATGTCGACATCAACAGCTCCAGTAACTACCCACTGTGTATAAGAAAATACACATCAGAATGAAAATTGAAACATATAGATCAATCACAGAAAGTGGACAAGTCAAACCTTTCCCTCGACTTCCCACAGACAACCATTCTCAATTTCCTTGTACGTGAACGAATCAGAGAGGAGTTCGTCACCTACAAATAACATAGCTCAATTAACAACCAAAGACATATGCAAGGCAAATTCATATAACACTAAAACAAGCATAAGCTTAACAATTAGCCCAAGTAAAATAAAACTTAAAAACAGAATGATAGCAGTAACAATAGCAAACCTCAATCACTGAAACTCTTGAATTGTCTATTCCTAAATCTGAATTGTAGCATTAACCCAAATATTTCATTTACAAAGCACAATCAAGATCACCACAAGTAATAAATAGGCCAAGATATGGAAGGCAAATTCTTCAAAAGTCAGACTTATGTTGGTAAAATAAATCTTAAAAATCAGTAACAGCAGCAAAAAACAATCTTTAAAACTCTTGAATCATCGAATCCTAAATCTGAATGATAGTACTAGCCCAAATAATTGATTTACAAAGCACAATCAAGCTCAAATCTACTGTAACATAAAGGTCTAATATTTAGTCTAAACCTTAATCCCTTCCCCCAAAACCAGCGAAAAAGAGGAAATCGAGCGGCAATATCCGATTAAATTTTAAAGAATTAACGGCTGAAAAACAGATCTAGACATGACCACGGAAAACCGTAGCACTATTAGCAAATTCGAGTTCAAAATAAAAACAATATATATGTATAAATTGAAACAATATAGCAAAATTACCTGTGAGCAAATCTTGATAGACCAACATGATTTCAAGATTTTGAGCTCTCAATCAATCAAGTTTGCGAGGGAGAGCGAGAGAAGTAAAAGAGGGGAGAGAGTTAATATTTATAGATGATGGAGAGCGAGGGTTTATGGCAATCTAAAATTACAATTGAAGACATGAATTCTCCTTTATTTACAAATTTACCCGTTTTCTAAATATAATAGTATTGGGCTGGGCCTGTACATCAATGGGCATCAGTGGATGTCTCAATAATCTTGAGGTCCAAAAATATAAATTACTCCCTCCGTCACCAGATTAAGAGTCACTTTTAGAATTTTCATATTTAGTCATACAATTTTACCCCATTTTTCATCAAAATTACATAAAAATGTCATTATATACATTAAAATAAATCAAAACAAAAATCAAAAGTCAAAAGGGACCCACCTTCAACCAACTCCACCATCTCACTTCATTTATTACACACTCTACCATCTCACTTCATTTATTACACACTTCAACTCTTTTTTAAAATCCGAGTTATAATAATAAGTGACTCCAAATGTGGGACGGAGGGGGCAGTAAACAAATACTACTACCAAAAGCTATTTAGGAACAAATATTCAATGGTTTAATACTTTTAAATTTTATTTCGTTAGAATGTACTGATAACTCGTATTATATCCTCAACCCCTACAATCTACATATATATTTATGGTTTAGCCTGCAGGACAACATAGTTGGTTCCGGAAGATTGTAAGAATAGTTTGCTTATGTTTTGCATAAAAATTCCCACCTAAATAACAAATGTCAAATTACCTCAATTTCCTTGAGTTATATTCCCTTCATGTGTTTTGTGTGGATGTTAATTTCAATACAATCTAATGTAGGCATGCCATATAACATAATGAAAATGTAGTTATAAAAAACATCGTAACTATCTATTAAAATTTTTGATATACCGAATCACAGTAAACCAAATTTTAGTATAAAGCATTTCCAATGTTACCACTAAGCCGGCTTTTCGGTATACCATAACATATCTAGTACTACTATACTTTACGATATTTAAATTTCGGTACACCATGCATGGAAGTTTATATATAATGTATTATTTGGTAGGGGACGCCATGATCGATAAGTGATATTCTTTCAAAAATCAAAGCAAATATCAATTATTGGATCTTTAGATTGGATAGTTGTGATAATAATATTAGAGCTACATTATTACACTAAAAGCGTTAAATACTTACATTATTAGCCGAACTACATTATTTATTTACACAATCTACATTATTTGACTAAAACACGTTACATTATTACCCGAACTACATTATTAGACTACACAATCTACATTATTAGATGACACGTGACATTAATCTAACGGTTACATCTTAAGATCCAATGGCTGAGATTTGCTTTGATTTTTGACAGAATTTCACATATTGATTTGATCATGCAATACGATAAATTTTACTATATCACGGTACATGAAAGTTTATACCGTTACTAAATACGAGTACTTTTTTTTGGAAATACAATATTACCAAACGGGTCCTACAAATTCAATTACACAACAAAGTCATCTTCAACTAATCGTTCAATTCCAAAGCGGGAATGCGAAAATTCAAAGGCACCTGTATTTACGCCCCACGGCGCTGAAGATCCATTCAACGATTAGCCATGGATGAAGCGATAGCTCGAGTTGTTGCAGATCTCGAAGCCCATTCCCCAATTTCACAGTCCTTTCTCAGAGATTTAGACACCCTATTGGATTTCACTCTCCAGACCAACGACACAATCGACATCGAGAATTTCTACAATGAACTTTCCTCAAGAAACCTCTCCCTCACTTCACTCACAAATGCCATTTCCACAGCCATGGATTCCGGAATTACCTCCTGCACTTCAGTCTTGGCATCAAAGGTGTATCTCTCGCTGCTGTTATCCCCAAATTCCCCGGTTTTCACTCTGTTTACTCCCATGGCTTTTCTCTCTCTTCTCCGCGTTGTACGATTGGCCGTCAAGAAACCATCTTCCGCCCGGGGGGAAGGCTCTGCGTCTCGAAGCACGGGTGCGAAGAAAAGGGGGAAGAGGAAAATGGGGGGGAATCAGGCTAGGGTTGAAATTAGGGATTTTGAGGAGAATGAAGGGGAAGAGAGGGGTTTTGATGTGAAAGACTTGTTTTTGCTGATGGAGAAGCTGGAAATGGTAATGGGTTTGGTTCATTTAGACCGATTTCCTGATTGTTTGAAGGCTTTGGTTCAGACAATGTGTGAAATTCCGACGACGGCTGTTGATTCGTGGGACTCCGGGAGTTTTAGGAGGCTGTCTGAGCAGTGTTCGAGGATTTTGAGTGAAGCGCTGAAGGGGGAGCATGGGGATTTGGGGGACACTGCGGCTGAGGTGTTGAAGGCGTTGAGGCCGTTGATTTTGCTGTCGAAGTCGCAGGCGAGGAGCTTTGGCTTGGGGTTTGTGGTTAATAGGATGGTGGAGATGGGTGAGCATTCGGATGAGATCAAGAAGGCGGTTGCAAACATGCCTAAGTTTTTGCTGCAGAGGGCACCGGAGAAGGCTGAGCCGAGGGCGTCAGCAGTTGAGTCAGTAATGGAGATTGTGAGGGCTTTGGATTGTGGTCATCAAGTTGAGTTTGCGGATTATGTGGTGAAGATGAGCCGAGGGAAGACACAGTTTCGTGTTTTGGCAGTGGATATCATACCTGTTTTGTTGGTGTCTTTGAAGGGTGCTTCAGAATTTGATGTGGTTGAGGATTCTTGGGGTTTGAAGCTGTTGGAAGCGTTGATTCAGCGCTGTTCTGATTCTACAGCTGTGGTTAGAGCTAGAGCTTTGACAAATCTGGCTCAGGTTGTTGTGTCCTTGTCTGGAAATGATGAAAGTAGGGCAATGCTGAAGGAGGTTATACGACACGGGGGTGAGGGGATGAGCAAGATTCTGAAACTACGTTCTGTGGATGAGAAGGCTGCTGTTCGAAAAGCAGCACTTTTGTTGATATCAAAATCACTGTCGTTGTTAGGAGATGAACTTGATGAGGAGCTGCTGAAGACAGTAGGCATAGCTTGCTCTGATCCGCTTGTTAGCATTAGAAAAGTTGCAATCTCTGCTCTATCTGAGGTGAATTTCATTGTTTATGTGTTGATTTTTGCTATGTTCTTCACTATTTTGAATGATAATTGTGGTTGATTTTTGTCCTTGCTTTGCTTAGTTCCTTCAAAGCTATTGAAACTTACTAACAATGTTTAGTTTTTGCTGCTGGTTATTGTCCATTTCCTTTTCTTGTGTGCTTTTTGTGAGTAGTTCTCTCGCAATCTCGTTCTTATATTACTATGCTTTCTTGATTTTAGGCCTTTAGGAAATACTCAACTCGTCTTGTGACCAAAGAGTGGATGCATTCTGTCACACGTTTGATTGGTGATAATGAAACCAGCATCCAGGAGGAATGTGAGAGCCTTTTCTCGGAACTGGTTCTTGATCGCGTATCAAGGGCTTGTGACAAAAAAGGAAAGAACGTTAGCTTTGATTTTGAGGCTGAGTCATTGTATGCAGAAGGAGTGCTTGGCCTGCTAAAGGAGCTTTGTGATGGAGAGGTTTTGCCTTGGGTGAAAAAGATCTGCTCGAGCCTAGGGAAAAAGAAGAAGCTTCAACGGCAAACTGCTATATCACTTCAGAATATCATTAGGGCTTCTGAAGCCCAGTGGGTGCACAATTCCATGCCGATGGAGAAATGGACAGCACCCCAGGGTGCCTGGTTCTTGTTGTCCGAGGTATCTGCATTCGTTCCAAAGGCAGTTGACTGGGAGTTCCTTCATCATCATTGGCAGCTTCTCGACAATAATAAACCAGCTAATGAACTCCAAAGCCCTATTCGTACTGGATTTATGGATGAAGAAATGGTAGATATAGAATCTCATTCGATTACTTGGATGGGAGATCGAGTATTTCTTTTGCAGACAATTTCTAATGTCTCCATGGACCTACCTCCCGAACCTGCTGCGGACCTAGCACAGAACTTTCTCAAAAGACTCGAAGGGTTCAACATGCATCCAACTGAGGTATATAGAGCTAGATTCTGGTTTTCATGCCATTTAACTAAAAATCGGTTTTCTTAACAATAATGTTCAACTTTTCTTGCTATTTATGGTACATGTACATAATTTTAATAAACTATAAGAGATAAACTTTCTACAAAATAAAGGCTGTTCCTTGCATTGCATCTTTTAGAATGAGAATCTTATTTCATTTTGTTCTATTTGTCTGTTTTTGTGGTTCTTGAATTTTGATTTTTTTTCAAATGTCTTTTAACAGGTTGATGCTCATATAAAAGCACTCAAAACCTTGTGCAGAAGGAAGGCCTTAAATCAGGAAGAGGCCGATACCCTCGTAATGAGATGGGTGGACCAACTCAAACACAAAGCCTCCCTAGTCCTAGAATCGTACATGTCGCAAATCTCCAATCCAAATAAAGCAAGTAGTTTTCTTACTCCTCCACCGACCTCTGTAAGACGAAAAAGAACAAAAACAGCTGAGTCGAAGTCATTAGCACAAGCCATAGTTGCTATTTACACAATTGGATCACTAGTTATCGTTTGTCCCTCAGCCAGTTTGAAAGATCTAGTTCCAACTGTACACACCATCATAACTTCGGGGAGTTCTGATCCAAAATCTAGCAAACTTCCCACTCCTGCAGTTTCTGTTAAGCAGCTCGCCCCCTCCTTATACGTGCATGCATGGCTGGCTATGGGCAAGATCTGTCTAGCCGATGGGAAACTTGCGAAGCGCTATATTCCACTTTTCGTGCAGGTACATTCTCATGCTTGGGCTCCTTAAAAAGTAATACCAAAATCAGCTTATAGATTGGATTATGTCTGTTGATTTATGAAGTAAAATGTATGCATGATCTTCTGTGTGATCAGGAGCTTGAAAAGAGCGATTCCGCTACTGTTCGCAACAACATAGTGGTGATGATGGCAGATTTCTGCGTGCGATACACTGCTATGGTGGACTGGTGAGTTTCACTCTACCTTCAAAACTTGGTGAAACTTCAACTTATTCGAGAGTCTTTATATCCGAGTTGAAACCTTACAGTTATATGTCAAAGATCACAAAGTGCCTACGCGATCCCTGTGAGCTAGTAAGAAGGCAGACATTTATCCTACTAGGAAGACTATTACAGGTACATGTTGATTGTTAGAACAAGTTAAAGAGGATCAGTTTTCGAGTATGGTCTCTTAAAACGTTCTCTCTTCTATACAGCGCGACTATGTAAAGTGGAGGGGAATTCTCTTCCTTAGATTTCTGTTATGTTTAGTTGATGATTCAGATAAAATCCGACAACTAGCCGATTTCCTCTTTGGGAACATCTTGAAAGGTTACTGGTTTACTACTATTACACTCTGCGTCCTGTTTCGTTTCCTTTGTGTGCTGATCTTTCCTTTCTTTTACAGCAAAGGCCCCTCTTTTAGCCTACAACAGCTTCGTGGAATCTGTCTTCGTGTTGAATGACTGCAACGCTCACACGGGGCGTAGCAACTCCAACAGTTCGCGCAATGAGAACCATATCTTCACTATACGGTAGTTCATGTTTTGATCCACTAGCTGAACTTGTGCTGGCATCGATGAATTCAGATGCTAATACAATACCACTGCTTCTATCACAGGGGTAACGACGAGCAGTCAAGATCTCAACGGATGCACATCTACGCGACTCTGCTGAAGCAGATGGCACCGGAGCACCTCTTGGCCACCTTTGCCAAAGTGTGTGCTGAGATTCTTGCTGCTGCATCTGATGGCATGCTTTCTCTAGAGGATACAACAGCGCAGTCTGTTATACAGGTAGCATTCACTATTCCTAAATTCTAATATATCCAAAATATTTCTTTCATTTATGTTAAATTTGATTTATTCTATAATGACATTTTTAGCTACTATTTGGGATAATACGTTTTGATTTTAAAATAAGAATGCATTATTGTTGATCGAATGCTCACCCTACTGATAGCAAGAACTTAACTGACTGGTGTTATGATGGATTTTCTTGATACTAACAAATTGGCACGGCTATAGGATGCGTTCCTAGTCCTCTCGAGCAAGGAGATCCGAATCCAGGCAAGCCACGGGGCATCATCGGAGGCAGGAGAGATGGAAGAAGAAGGTGGAGACGGAGGAGGAGCATCCACATCCGCCTTAAAGGGAAGAGCCATCACTCAAGCAGTGAGGAAAGGCCTAATCCAGAACGCAATCCCCATCTTCATCGAGCTCAAACGCCTCCTCGAGAGCAAGAACAGCCCCCTCATCGGCCACCTCATGGACTGCCTCCGGATCCTGCTCAAGGACTACAAGAACGAGATCGATGACATCTTGGTTGCTGACCGGCAGCTGCAGAAGGAGCTCATCTATGACATGCAGAGGTACGATTCCATGAAGGCCAAGAGCACAGCGGCTGATGCAGTTGCCACGGTGAGGAGGTCCGAGGCGTATCAGTCTCCCAAGGGAGTGGCAATGGAGAGGAATCCCAACACGATACGAAGCAAGCTGCCACAAAACCTGCAGAGCAACTCCAAGGTTGCTTCGGCCGTGGCTGATGCTGCAGCTGCTGCCACAGCACGGTCCGTGCTCAGAGAGGTGAACGCGGGCGCCTCCACGCCTCTCGGCTCGATCAACGTGCCCAAGCTGAAGTCGCGGCTGGGGGTGGCTAGTCATGGAGGAGAGAAGCCGGCTGAGGTGATTGAGTCTCTGAGAAGAAGACAATGCTTTGACTCTGATGATGAGAAGTAGTAGTAACATTTTGTAAAGAATGATTGTCTTAACCATTGTAGTAGTGAAGTTATTAGTTCAACTTTTGTAAGAATGATTGTATCATTAATCTAATTTTAACATCCATTTTTATTTGTCAATATTCTGAAAATGTCAGATTTTAATTTAAACTTATCACAGAAGGTGTAGTCATCTAATGAACCAAAGTTTAAATCTTTACTAAAAAGATTGCATTTTTAGTTATAGGTATATGTGGGTTTGTGGAGAAAGAATGTGCAGAATTGATGAATCTCAAGTTGATTATTCCTGGGGTCATTTTATAGTTTGGTGATATGAAAATATCTGCAGAAAAGTAAGACAAATAGAAAAAAAATTGGGTGCAAATCGACATGGCGCAATTCAATTGGCTGATAATTAGGCACTATATATAAATGCACTTGTACAAATAATCTCACTCTTCCTCTCTATCCCTCTCTTTCTATCTACGATTTGGTCATGGGATTACGGATCTAATACTTAGGTAAATATATGGCTTTCTTCGAATTCTTTTCATGGCATTTTGTATGACTGATGTTAAATTCTTAGTAAATTTCGGCGTGTTGACTGGTTTTTTCATTCTGACGAAACCCTGCTTTGTTCATGTCGGTTTACACTTGTTAGGGTGCTTCATTGATTAATTTGATTAAGATCCTGATTTGGGCTTTTTGTGTTTGTGTTTCAATTAGCGGAAATTGTGGTATTCTGGGAGATCGAAGGTGAACTTGATGCAGTGGGGTGTGGATGAATTTATGATTTTGTGGATTTTCTAGGTCTTGGCTCCCAAAGTTGAATTTTGGGAATTTTTTCTGAGCTGGGCTGTTTGTATGTTTGAGTAGGGTTTTTTGGGGTGTAACTGAAAATCGTGATGGACAGCAACAAAGATGAGGCGTTGAGATGCATAAACATTGCAAAAGAGGCAATTGCAGCTGGTAATAAGCAAAGGGCCATGAAATTTATTGCAATTGCCCGCCGTCTTAATCAGAGTTTATCTGTTGATGATCTACTGGCTGCTTGTGAGAATCTTGATTCCTCGTCTTCTGCGGGTCCATCTAGCAAAGTGAAGAAGGATTCCACAGTGAAGAGAGATCAGGGTGCTGGTAATTCTGATGGGGTTTCAAACGGGGAGAGGAATTACACGGATGAACACATGCTTCTGGTGAGACAGATCAAGAAAAAGACAGATTATTACGCCATTCTTGGGGTGGAGAAGAGCTGTTCGGTAGAGGAGATTAGGAAGGCGTATAGGAAGCTGTCTCTGAAAGTTCATCCTGATAAGAACAAGGCACCGGGTTCTGAGGAGGCTTTTAAGAAAGTTAGCAAGGCGTTCAAGTGCTTGAGTGAGGATGAGTCGAGGAGGCAGTATGATCAGACGGGTTTGGTGGATGAGTTTGAGCATAACCAGCAGTATCAGACTAGGGGGAGACGGAGGAGAACTGGGAACGACTTCTTTGATGATGAATTTGATCCTGATGAGATATTCCGAGCATTTTTCGGTCAACGTGATGCGTTCAGGAATGCCCACGTTTACAGGGCTAGAACGCACACTGCTGCTGCACATCAGAGGGAAGACATGGGTAACACAGGCCCTAGTCTTATGCTGCTGCTTCAGTTGCTGCCGTTTTTGATAATCATTCTGCTTGCTTATCTTCCATTTTCGGAGCCTGAGTACGCGTTGCAGAAGAACTACTCTTACCAGTTTAAAAAAATGACAGAGAAACATGGAGTGGAGTTCTTTGTAAAGTCACCTGAATTTGATAGGACCTATCCCGCTGGAACTCCTGGTCGAAATGAAATTGAGAATAATGTGATAAAGGATTACAAGCATATGCTTGGACGTTACTGTCACATGGAAATGCAGAGGCGTCACTGGAATAGGCATTTCCCCACTCCTCATTGTGATAGGCTTCAAAGTTTTGCTGCATGAAGGTGAGTTCATGTTTTTGCATGATGTGGCTGTTCCTTCACTTTCTTTTATGATTGTTCAAAATCTCAAATGGTGTATGTGAGAACTGGTTTGATTCAAATTTAGAGTTGTGGGAATTTCACTTATGCTGCACAAATCGTGTGTATTATCTGATTAATGTTTTTATAGGTTGTTTCTGCAAAATAAGTGCGCTTTGAAAATTGAGCATTTTGATGTTTGTTTGTAGATTGAGCATTCCTGAAAATAACTGAGCAGAAAAAATAGAAATACCTGAGTAGGCCTTTTCATTTTTCCTTTTTAAATGACAAAGTGAGCCGTGGGAAGAGGTTTTGCCCGACCAAAATTGTGGATCTGTCTGAACATGCACAGATTATGCAAGTTTAGCCATTAATCTTGGCTGTAAGAGGCAGTTGATCAACATAAAGAGAAGTTGGGGATCGACATTAGGCTGTCAGCACGTTCGTTTATGTAGTTACTCCTTTGCATAAAATTCGTAAGCTCCAGGCTT
Organism: Salvia hispanica; assembly: GCF_023119035.1. Classification (NCBI taxonomy): domain Eukaryota; kingdom Viridiplantae; phylum Streptophyta; class Magnoliopsida; order Lamiales; family Lamiaceae; genus Salvia; species Salvia hispanica. The sequence goes on along the minus strand of NC_062968.1, from coordinate 55,244,332 downwards.
TTATCTGTGTATGCATAGATGGCCTAAAAAATTGAGTATTTTCTCGTTGAGCTTTGCTTTTCCCTGCGCTAACAAATAAGAATTTGTTTGAACCAGCATAGAGATCAATTGAGGCTGTTCTTTATTGAATTTAGTATCAGGGATCTGCGAGGGCATTCAGTTCTGGTCTTATGCTTCATACTGTATCTGTTTATTAATGTTTCGAGATTCAATATGACGTGAAATATCAACAATGACTTGGGAAAACTTGAAAAGATGATGATATGATATGATTTCCCTTCGCTGTTTTTGGAGGTCTTGCTTTCTTCAAATGCTTTAATTAGGTCTTGCACCGGCATTATTTTCATTGGTACCCTCATTCAAGTTCCATCTTTTCGTATATGAAACTATGCACGGTCCTGAACTTAGTTTTACGTAAAGAATAACATTGTAAAGGTGATATAGCATACTTTTAGTTTTGATTGAAGCTCTCTTTAAATCTTGGCTGTAAGAGGGAGTAGCACAAGGGCCTGTACACATCGAGACCTTTTCGTTTGCATTCATGCTCATTGTGTGATCTTGGTGATTTCTACTCACGTCTCTCTTTCCTTGAGCAGATCCTCCAAGTTGATGATCACCCAGTCGGAGATTCACACACTATAACATACGTTTTCACCATGGGAACCCCTTGCTGGCAGTAAAACTCGACAGAGGCTTTCTTCCTCTCGTTTCTAATTCGACCTCGTAGCCACAAGCTCGTTGCCATTGGGGACTTGAACGATGGCCCTCGTGTCTGGGGGAGGTCTTTTTTGCAAAGGAACCATGCGAAAGTTATCCTTTCATTTTATGTACATTGTATTGCAGCTATCTACATATTGCCACACACTGAATGCTAGCATTTCATATAGATGGAAAAATTATCTGATGACAACTCCGGTTTTAGCCAAAGTAATAATGAGGTGAGGCTTCTGAGCTTTTTGTTATGCTTGTCAAGTTGGCCCTCCTCCCGATTCAATCTCGTATTTTATTTCATTATCGTTGGTAGTGTTGAAAAGTATTCAATTGGCATGAATGTGTGCAACCAGTACCGAAAAATAGCTTCATTTGATCCGTTCAACAATTTCGAAAATACTCGAAAAAATCATGGAGTTTTTGGGTGAAATTGTATTGAATATGACAATCGGGAACTTATATGTGGGCGTCACTACTGATGACATAAATGACATTGTTTGGTTAAAAATATCAATAATTTTGCGATAATTGCTTTAATGTTGTGAGATAGACCATAAATTAATTTTGTACCCTATAACTTTATACTCCCTTCGTCCCATAAAGATTGTCCCACTTTGATCGGGCACGGATTTTAAGAAATGTAATGGAAAGTGAGTTGAAAAAGTTAGTGGAATGTGGGTCTTAGTGGAATGTGGGTCTTACTTTTATACCCTATTAGTTTTATAATAAAATGTGAGTAGGAATGAATTAGTGGAATATGAGGTCCACTGCCAAAAATGGTAAAATATGAAATGGGATAAACTTTGTAGGACGGACTGAAATGCAAAAATGGGACAATCTTTGTGGAACGGAGGGAATAGTAGTTTTTTATTTTGTGACATTTTGTTATATGCCATTAGAAAAAGAAGAACACGAGGGGAAAGGACAGAAATAGAAATTGAAAAGAGCCTGGTTAAATTTGTAGTAATATCTGAAAGTGAGGGTTCAACAACCGACAGACTTGCTGATGCATATTTGAAAGGACTGTAATACCCTTGTATAACAATACAATTTCAAAACTAATTCAAACCTGAAGTTGTAATATTTGTCTATGAAAGTTTTATATACATGCGTGTGCATCACATTTGTATAAATCATTTTCCATATATTTTACACTCTTCGCACTCCTGTGTGCTTTTGTATGAACTTTAATTAGACGTGTCAATTTTGTTCATACCAATAAAGTAGGAAGTAAAATATTACTCTATCCCACGGTATGAGTCGTATTTTGACATTTTCGTTATATTTTTTTTTACAGTAAAGAGTACTCGATCCGTTTCATAATAGTGGAGTCATTTTGCTATGTTGGTACGTTCCATAGTAGTGGAGTCATTTATTTTTTTTTAGTAAAAGTCAACATATTTCTCTCACTTAATTTATCCTCTCTTATTTTATTCACCATTCTTTTCTTTACCTTTTTCAAATCTACTTTGTTCTTTCTTTACTTAACTCATTTAACATAATTTTCTTAAATCGCATGCCCAACAGAAATATCTCCACTACAATAGAACGGAGGGAGTAAGTATTATCTACATTCCATAAAGTTATTTAACTCACATTTTATTACTATAAAACTAATATATATAAGTGAGACTTACATCCAACTTACTTGTTCAATTCACTATTCTTTTCTTTTCTTAAATCTGTGTCCAGATCAAATAGGACTCTTATTGTGGAACGGAGGAAGTATTATTTTAGTTTGACCACAGGTGTACCAAACACCCGACTAATCCTGCTTGACTCGGTTTGTGAATTAAGACCAAAAATCTCTCAACAAATAATCGGATTTGAAATTGAACCCATGACCTGAAGGTACAGGTACAAACCCATTGGTAAAATATTGTTAAGCAAACTTTGATTCGAAAATTAGAAATGGTACTCCATAATTTAGGAAAATTTAAGAGGTAAATACATAAAACTATATCAATGGCTCAAGAGGTCAACAAAAGGGCTAATCTCGTCATTTCACACACTGCACATGTTCATACACGAGCTAGCTCAACTGTATTATACAGAAAAATAAACTCACGAAAAAAAAGAAGGAAAAAACAATTAAAAAAAAAAGGAACAAAATGCAGATCCCAAAACCAACGGAAAAATCGGTTTACAGATCGGAGAGCTTCAATCGCCGCCGTCGTCGTCGCCGCCGAAGATCGAGACTCTGTTGTAGAGCAGGAAGAGGACGAGGACGAGCACGAACGCGACTCCGAGCGGCGATCCGCTGGCGCGGTGGATGGAATTAGGCTCGCCGGTGGAGAACACGGCGGAGACGAAGGATCCGGTGTCGGAGGAGAGGAATTGGATGGTGAGGAGGAGGACGATCGGCAGGAGCAGCAGCCCTACGGGGCTCAGCATCTCCGCGACGAATTCCGTCACCGCCTCGCCCTGGTCGCCGAGCAATGTCGGCACCACCATCACCAGCACCACCACCGCCGCCAGTATCGCTGCGTGCGGAGGGCCGGCGCGCCGCTCTTCGATCATATCGGAATTTCCGATTTCGCTTCTGCTTTGGTAGTGTGTGTGTGTGTGTTTCTCTCTTTTTGAAAAGCGTGACGAAATGAAGAGAGTTTCGAAACGCGCTGCTTTTTTGAAAGGACTCTCTATGCTACCTTTGTTTATATAAGCGACCAAATCGATGTATATTTCCGTTTTTTTACTTATAATTTTAATAAGAAATATTTACATCTAATATCACGAAATTTTTAAAAAGTTGAGTTTTTTAACTTTAAGATTGACAAATAATATCACGAACTTTATCACGTGTTTGTTTTCTTGAAGCACACCCTCAAAAATTGTTCTTTAATCTATTAAAATAACATGAATTTTTTTCATTCATGGGAAAAAACAAACCCAAGGTAAAGTTCGTGATATTATTTACCAATTTTAAAGTTTGTGGGAAAACCTCAACTTTTTGAAAGTTTCGTGATATTAGATGTCAATATCCCTTTTAATAATACCAATCAAAAAAATTTATTCTGAAACTTTTTTGAAATTTTATTACTAATATTTATCAATTCAATTAATTAGTTGGAGTGAAATCTCAATGCTAAAAATGATAGTACAAATTTGAAATATAAGGATAAAATTGTGTAATACAGTAAGAGTAATTGAAATCATTGAGATGGAATTGACCTAATTACCAAATGTTAGGATGAAATCGATTAATTCATATGGAGTGATGAAATTGATACAATCATTAAAGATTCAATTATTTACCATTATGCAAATAGCAACTGACAGTTGTATTCTAGCGTCTAGGACTGATTCGACCATTATTTCTCTTGAAAATACTTGTATATGTTAAAATATTTCAACGTACACGAAAAATATACAGTTTTGATGGGCATGTAATTTTAGAAAATAGTTGGTGGATGTGTTTTTAGTGGATGAATAGTAGTACTAAACGATATTCGGCTAGATAAATATAAGTTGGATGCATGTAAATTTTGTACAAATTTGAAATGTAGGGATAAAATTGATTAACTAAAATAATTGATATGGAATTACCTTAATTACCAAATGTTATGTTTAAATTGATTAATTCAAATGGAGTGATAATCATTATAAGTGGGATAGATTCAATTATAATATGCAGATAGCAATACTTTTATAACAGTTGTATTCTAGCTTAGGATAGATTCAATCATTATTTTCTTGAAAATACTCGCATAATATAAAGTACCTCAACGCACACAAAAAGTATACAACTATGATAGACACACATTTTAAGAAAATAGTTGGTGACTGTGTGTTTTTAATGGATGAATAGTATTACTAAACGATATTCGGCCAGATAAGTATAAGTTGTATGCATTTAGATTTGTTAATGTAATAGTATGATGCCATAAACAGATGTATACAAATTAAAAAGAAAAAACATACTATATTAAAAATATTTGTAATGTAGTGATATGAAATAAGGCGTGAGAAGTGCCATAAGTGTGAATTGGATGTTACTATAAATCCTCTTTCTCTTTGTAATGCAACGCGGTTAGTGGAACTGTGGAAGTTTCCATGTAACTTCCATGTTAATTCTTAATTCGTGGTGGAAAATATAATTTTAATATGCGAAATTAACTCACTTAAATAAGTATGAAATGTAAAGAAATTATTTGAAGCTATTTATAAATTAAAAAAAAAATACTTGAACCTATTTATAGCACACTGATTGGGCTCCTTATTTCTTTAGGGCTGAATTGTTTATTTGAAGGACAGAATACACCTTTTCGGTTAAAGAAAAGAATTACTTTTGGTCTCTATGCAATCGTCATTAATCGTACTACAGTGTAACATTTTTATTGCAAAATAAATAATAAAGTAGTACTCCATATTAAATTATTGAATGTGAAGATTTATAATGGATCCTATTTTTATACTCCCTCCGTTTCATCACAGTTGAGCCATTTTTCCATTTTAGGAAGATTCTTCATAGTTAAGTCATTTCCATAGTAATTTTTTTCTCTTTCTTACTTTACTATCTCTTACTTTATTTTCTCTACTTTATTCTCTCTACCTTTTCCTCTCTCTTACTTTTTTTATCTATTTATTTAACACACCCAATATTTATTTCTAAAATTTCGTGGCCAAAAGTTCCGCAGTAACTATGGCGAAATGGAAGGAGTACATGATAATATATTATTATTATTTAACAGACAAGAATAAATATGTTATTTTACATAATTGGGACTACTACTTATGATACTGTAACATAAAAACTTTCATATTATGTTGTGTTACCTAAATTGGGAAATTTCCAATATTCTTTGAATTTTGTTATGCTGTGAGTAAAAATTTTCATATTATGAGTATGTTATAATTTTATAATTGATAGATTTTGCTGCTGACATGGCAAAAAAGAAACATTATAGTTAATGAGTAAAATTCAATTCTTTATTCAATAACTTGTTGGAGTTTGATGATAAACTTAAAATGGTAGAATGATGTTTGCATTTGTAAATTTTGATGTGTTACTTATAGCAAATCTATAATAACCATGTTAAATCGTGATGAACAAGCTATAACAATATGATGATATTATACTTTTTTTTTATCGCGACTTAATGAAAACAATTTACCGTATTAAACTTCAGATCTATAATAACCTCCATGTTGTTTGATTTATTGAAATACTTTATGACAATGTGCATTATATTTAAACAGGAACACCTGAAATCTTCATTAATATTATTACTCCATCATTACACGAGACGAGTTTCGATACAAAAGATTGATAAAGCAAAATATAATAAAAACACTCAATTTAAATCATTTTATCTATTCTAGCAAACGGAATGACATGAAGGATATGAAGTAGGAACAAGATAAGGATGAGGACGACCGTGACTCCGAGCAATGATCCTCTGGTGAGGTGGATGGGATTGGGTATGAAAGTGGAGAAAAAGGCGCAAACTAAGGATCCGGTGTTAGAGGAGAGGAATTGGATGGTAAGGATGAGAACGATGGGGAGAAGTTGGAGTCTCACGGGCCCCAGCTGCTCAGCGAGGAGCTCGGTTAAAGCCTTGTCTTGGTAGCCAAGCATTGTCCGCATCACCATCACCACCACTATCACCACCGTCGCAATGGTGGCTAGTGGAGGGTCGGTGCCCTGCTCTTCTAACATTTTGGATTTCCCTTTGTGATTGGAAGTGTGCATGATAAGAACACATCATTTTCTTGTGTTGTTGCTAGATGTTTTTATTATTGGCTAAACTGATTTATAGATCTTATTTTATTTTAATAATACGAATCTTATTTTTAATTTTCAAAATCAATTGTGTCATGAACTTTAATGATTTTATCAATTACTATAATTTTTGAATTTTGCCAATTTACTCTTAATCTTCAATAATTATATCAATGCTATATTTCGAATGTACTATCAATATTTATCGGTTACTCAAACTTTTGCTAATTTTATCAATTTTTTATATAATTAATTTTAAACATGTTTTTTTTTATGGAAGAATCCCCCGTTTGAGTAAAATTCCTACTGTAAAAATTGATACATGTGAAATATGAGAATAAAACTGACAAGTTGAATAATTAAGATAGAATCGATACATTTGCCTAGAATGGAATTTATTAGACTACGATAAAGTTGTTAATTCAATCATTTACGGTTGTGCATAATATATATATATATATATATAATATATGTGCAATCAAATCATAAATACGATTATTTTAATAAACATGAAATACAAAATAATTACTCGAATCTATTCGTAGCACAAAATCAGGGAGTCCATATTTCTTTGGGGCTAAATTAATTAATAATTTTAAGGACGTATGGCAGTTTCTCGAAAAAAAAAACAGAAATTGCTTTTGGATCTCTATGCCATTGAGAGATTTTTAAATTGGAATCGTATTGTCATTTGTTTAATTTAACAATGTTAATCTTGGAAGTGTATACATGAAATTGCTATACTGTTTAATACTCCATAAGAATACCTAATCCAAGTTGTCATTATTTAATTTGTGTATACATTTATATTGATTATAATATCTTAAAAGTTATTACTAAAAATTATAAATTACTTAAAAACTAAAACTCCATTTATTCATTTAATTAATAACTTTAAATAAATCAAGTTTTTATATTTACCTAACTTACGGAGTAGTAAAATTTATAAAATCAATAATAATTTTCAGATATAAAAAAATCTAATGAAATATGCATAAGAATAAATAAATAACTTAAATGTGGATAAGAATAAATAACTTAAATGAAATATACATAAGAATAAAATTTATAAAATCAATAATAACCTACGTATTTTTCGTTTGTCAAACTACGTTCTTCCGAGTCTATGTTTTTTTAAAGAGAAAGTTGAACTCATGTAATGTTAAAAATATCATTTTACACATTTTTCACAATCAATTTCACAATAAAACGATCTCATGAAAGATTCTACAATGATTTTTAAACAAAGTTTTTATTCAAAACTATAACTGTTCACTATTTAGATCCACCAACGTACAAGTCTACTTGAGCCAATGACATTATTTTTGTGGCATTAATCATTATTTTGATTCTTATTTGCTTAGTAATTTAGAGGTCCAAGTTTCAATTAATTCTTGAAGAGGGCATCCATCCATCATTAGTAGTAATGATTTTATGTTAATATGACCTCTTTAAATGTTGATGAACAATTGACAGCTGCATTAAATTTTTATTTGCTGATTCTTTTGGATTTTGTCAAGAATCCATTTTTCAAAATGATGTTTATTCATTGTTTTTTAATGTATTTAAAAATGATGGTAGTCACATGAATATATGCAATAGGAGTGTAATTTTTTTGGCATGTCTTTTTTCCTTGAAAATAATTTAGAAATTGTGTTATAAGTTAAGAATAATCTCTAGTTAGGAATAGGCAAAGAATTATAAATGCGAAATATGACATGGTATTATTCACAACAATTAAATATAAAAAAACTTAAAATCAATAACTCTTATACAATTTTCTATTGCAATATTGCAAACTTTTAAAAGTTAACATATTATAAGCTTTATTGACCAATTTTATTTTTGGGTATTGCTAATCAATTTATTTTGCTCTACTATTAAATAAAGTTATGTAATGGTGGAATTCCTGTTTTGCAGCAGCGGTTTACAAATTGCAATTCTCTTCCGTTAAAAACCCTCTCATTAATTATAACCAAAATTGTAAGCTTTGAAGAGAACAATAAAAAAAAGGTTGAGAAAAATCAAGAAATGGGAGAAGAAAAAGGCAAGATTGAAGCTTTGAGGGAATGGGTCGTGGAGCACAAGCTTCGTACTGTAGGTAACGATGAATACATGTTTTTCCATTTTCAAGATTGGATTTTTAATGGTGTTTTCGCTCTGTTGGGATTGTTTAAGGGACTTTGTGGGCGAGTGCGATTGTGGGTTCATTGGCATACAATTGGTCTCAGCCGAATATGAAGACAAGCGTCAAGATCATTCACGCTAGGTGCGCTTCTACTTTTGTTTTTTTGAATTCTTGTTTGGAATTTGTAGCTAAAAGGGGATTTAGTTTGGGGGTATTGCTATGCTTACAAAAGCAATTTGGTTGTTTCTAGTTAAGTTGTGAAGTTATGGTTTTAGAATGTTGTTGGCATGAAGAAATTTGATTTGGAAGCATACATAGATGCAATTCTGTGATCATTAGCATTGGCGGATAAATTGTTGAGGTTCTTGACTTAGTCTTGGATTCTAATGTTGGATTGAGGATTATAAAATTTGGATTTGTGGTTTTTGTATGTTGTTGGCATGAAGAAATCTGTTTGCTTGATGTGCTTGTGTGATCGGAAGTATACAATACATAGATGCAAATGTGTGATCATTAGCATTGGGGAATCAATCGTTGAGGCTCTTTCTATGACGATAGTGCACTTATCTTGGCTTCTAAAGTTTGATTGACAATTGTTGGCATGAAGAAATCTGTGCTCGTTGTGATTCTCAAGTACACATAGATGTGACGATAATGCACTTAATCTTGGCTTCTAGAGGTGATTTGAGGATTGAAAACTTGAGTTTATGGTTTTTTTATGTTGGCAGATGTTTATGAAATACATGAATCATGAATTGTGCTCGATGTATTATCATGTGCTCATTGTGATTTTGATTGTGATTTTGAAATATACGTGGATGCAATAACTTGCTTCTCAATTGTTAGCATGGAACATAGTTTTGGCTTCTAAAGTGGATTAAGGATTGAACTATTTCATGTTATCTGAGTTGATTAATAATCTTGGTTCGGAGATACGTAGTTTGCAATTTAGGAGAATATTGTCTAGTATCCCTTTCTGTTTATGCAACAAGAAACAGTCCCCTGTGGTGCCTGAGCATGGTGATATCCCGTTTCTTCCAAAACGAGCAAACAAGAGTCGTTTTTGGGTTCTTGATTTCCCTTGTCGATTCACAGCCATTTTTGTTGTTTTCAGTAGCATAACATCTTAAAGTAGTTTTGTATTTTTCTGAGTCTATCATGAAGCAGACGAGATCTTCCCTTTGCTGCGTCTCATCAAAGTCTCTGGTCTCTTAAAAGTAAAGTTCGATTTGTTATAATTAACACTAACACTTGCCAATCAGGTTGCACGCGCAAGCACTTACTCTTGCTGCATTGTCCGGGGCTGCTATTGTCGAGTACTACGACCACAAGTCAGGAGCAAAAACAGAACGAGTTGCAAAGTTCCTCGACCAACACAAGAATTGAATCACGACCGTATGAGTAAGAAACAGATTGTGCTTCTTCAAATCCATAATAAACTCAGATGCCATAGTCGATTAGATAGTACATGGGGCAGACGTGCGTAGCTCCAGCATATAGAGACGAGCAAACTTCGCTCGAAACAATGATTTTTTTGGCCTTCAATTAAATTGGTTGTGGATGTGGTGCAGTTGTCTTGAGTTGTGGCAACAACTGACTAAGAGTTGTGTTAATGATATTTACGATCAAGTTTTAGTTTGTGTGAAAAATCGGAACTCGAACAAAGTTCGTGATATAAAAACAAACAAATCAAAATATATTTTCAAACCGTAAATAAAATGAAGCATACAACTTCAAATTGAATCGATTCCCACTATTTATTTACATTGAATCCTCCGTTGTACTCCCTCGTCCTCCATTAGGAGTAATACTTTGAACGGATACGGGTTTTAAGAAATGTAAAGAAAAGTTGGTCGAAAAAGTTAGTAGAATGTGAGATTCACTTTTTTATATTGGTTTTATAATAAAATGTGAGTGAAATGAGTTAGTGGAATATGAGACCTACTTACTATTTATAATAAAAATGAAGTGCTACTCTTAATTGAAGACAGACCAAAATAGAAATTAGTAGTAACTCTTATTCGAGGACGGAGAGAGTAATTATTTATTTTAAAAAAAAGTTAATCTTAGAAATTTACCAAAGTTCAGATTATTAGTGAAATCTTATGGTTACACAAAAGCACACCTACCAATCAGACCAAAGAATATGAACTTGCATGAGAAGCCGATGTCATAAATTGCAAAGGAAAAACATTGCTATGTCACATCTAGCAGATGCATCATAAATATGACAGTATTCTACTCACTTCTTCCAAGAAGAATAAGAGTATAAGATTTATTTTCTATTAATAATACTTATTTATTTTTATTTCTTTTTTTATTTTATTAATTGTATATTAAAATTCATATTTAATCTACAATGCATATTCTTATGAACTGAAGAGAGTATTTTAGAAAAAATTGAAGGCAAAACAAAAACATAGGAAGCCCTAATTTTCAGTTCCCAACTTAATAATAATAATAATAAAATATCAATATTATTTGTATTGTCAAATATTAAAGTTAGATTAAAATAAAAGAGAGACGAGAATGTATTGAGCAATTAAGCATTTATACTTCTTTTTCCATTATTTTGCAATAAGCTAAATAATTAATCATCCATATTCAACAACCAGACAAATGTCACGTGCAAAATACTAGTACTCAATGGGTAGTGATAAAATGCAAACTCATATATTGTACAAACTCCAAACTTTTTCAACACAATATCAACATAATGTCAACACAGTATAAAATTTCAAGATTCTGATATCAACACAATATCAATACAATGTCAACACAATTTCAACACAACATCAACCGTTGACATTGTGTTGACATTTTTTGTTGCTATTATTTCATGATCTGTTGATATTTTCTAACGGTCCAAATCATAGTTTGGAGTTTGTACAATATTTAGAGTTTGCATTTGATCACATCCCAGTACTCCATATTTTAAAATTATTTGGTATGATTTCATCATTACTTTTTAAAAAAAATGTTCCAAAAATTCTAGATATACAAATTTGTTCGATGTTTCCATATTCAGTTTAATTATGAATGGGAATATAATTAAAAATTTTAATTAATTAGGTAAATTTAGACAGGTTTACAGCTGTATCATTGATCTATGTTGTAAAAAGTGAAAAATACCAACAATGTCAGACGTGTTTTCAAATTTGAATTGAGTACTATTGCAGACTATGCTCTATGTTATGTAAAAAGTGAAAATACTCAGACGTGTTTTCAAATCTTAATTTATTGTCTTCGTCTCTACAGCTAATGTGCAACTCTCCCCATCCCCATCTCTCTAAAAATTAATAGAACAAGAACATAATTATTTGTACTCTCTTCCATTTCCTTTGATTCATCTCATGGAGGAGGAGACTCAGACGCCTGAGGAAGTAGATGTTGAAGTAGGCCAATCTATTTCCTTAACAATTCATTTTGGTGGAATGAAAAATCAAAGAGATTATCTTCTCCAGCAAGTCATCGGTGTGAGCGGTATTGGAAAAACTAAATTATCGTTGCACACGCCTTAATCGGCGTGTATACACTCCAGCTCAGCAAATGGAGTTTCACCTCAAGTACCAACCCTACAAGAAGGCTTGGAAGATAAGGTAAAGTTCCTGAAGGCGAGCTCAATGATCGAGAGAGAGACAACGAGAAGAACTGCGACCTGCTTTGTGCGCAACTTACTATGTATGCCCTCTTACTTATACCAATTAATTAGACTAAATGCATACACATAAATTATAATTTTGGACTTAGATTCATGCATTCATGTTATAGCTTATCCTTCCTCTGACCATTTGCTTCTGATTTTTTGCACTAAAATGTTCTACCCTTTTGATTTTCATTTTATTGCTTGTGTTGAACTGTCCATTCATATGATTAAGTGACTTGATATTATTGTATAGTGTTAGTGATATTTTGGTCACTATATAGTGTTTAGTAACGTATCCATGAAAATGTACTGCATATTGTTTGGTTCAATTCTGAGAATTGGAAAAACAATAATGAACAGATCAATCTACCTCTGTCTTACAATTGAGTTGACCCAAAACACCCTAGTTTTAATTTCCCCTAAAATCTGGTAGCGCTGCTAATTTGAAGCTCCCGGTTCAGTGAATTCCAGCGATGGAACAAAACTTCCTGTATCAAAAATCTCCTGTGCTCCGATCCTTTTGTGCTTATCTGTATTCTGTTTTAATAAAGGGTTGCAAAATGACATAGGAAATTGTTTTGTGGTAGGTTCAAGAACCTGTTGCTCCTCAGTACCGCAAAGGCTGGTGGCGGTACTCAGGCCGGTGGCGGTCCGTCGCGGTACTTGAAGCACCTAGCTGATACATCGCCTAAGAAACCGGGCTTTGCTGAATGAGCACTGGTTTTACATTGCTGGGAAAATAATTAAGTTCACGGTAAAAGAATTTGCCCTTATCACTGGGCTCAGATTCGGGTAATCCCATATTCAGCCATCAAAAGATGAGCACGTAATTCCTGAAAGTAGTATGTTTTACAAACAGTTTAAGCATGATGACACCTACTGAGTCGTAGGCTGGAAACTGGCGTCTAATGATGAGCTTGGCCGTGGCCATGACCCGCTCCTGCCACTCCTCCAGAAAAAAGTCAATAAGTCTAACAATGCCGTCATAGGCCGTCACCCTCATACGGGTGGGCTCTGGCCCACGATTTCCCATAATGAGCGACGAACTCCACCAACAATTCCCCGTAGCATCGGCGATGCGTCCGACAGTAGCGTATGACTGCCTCGGGACCAGCGTGCAAGCTAAGGGGACTACGATGGGTGAATCACCGAAGTGTCATCTATATAGAAGGAAGAGGTTTCTCAATATCAAATCATGATGAGTAGGATATAAAGATAGTATAATATGGTATGCATGTAATAGAGGGCGTAAGACTAATCGCCGTGTCAAAAGATCATACTCTCCCCATCCAATAGAAATAGGTCATTTGGTTTGTCACATGTTTTAATGTGTAATTGGTAAAGTAAAAGAGAAGTAGATAAAGTAGTTGAAATTGTATAGTATATAGTGGGATCCATAAATGATAAAGTAAAAAAGGAGAAAAAAGTTACCATAAATGAACATGAACTATTTGTATGGGACGGACAAAAAAGGAAATATTACATATTTCTATGGGATAGGAAGAGTAATAATGTTCTCATTTGGAGGTTACAATCTATAAATAATTTGGTTTGAGCAATATATGTATTCTCAATGGAAATATAGTAGAACGTGTTTTCGTCGAAGCATAAGAGTAGTATGGTGACGTCGTAGTTGCCTCTAGAACTTACTCGCATCTATCGTCTCATATTTCGGTAAAAATTAGGGGTTCGCCCTAACTTGTTTTGTTCATTTCATTGTCATCCTACCACTACTTGTTCAAGTGTGTTCTAGACTAACATACTTTTCTTAGGTACTCTAGGTTCGCATACATTAGTCATTAGTTTTTGCATGACTAAAAAAATATTTTTTCTTATAAACTTCAAGAAATATAGGTATTTAAGTTTAACATTTTAGTCACATTTTAGTCTAGTATTACTATTCTAGACTAAGGCTTGAAAGAAGATTCTTGGGTCCAGAGCGGAAGAACATTGCTCTGATACCACTCTGTCACGACCACCATTACTAATGATAGTGAGTGTGGCTTCATCGTGACTAAATAAAACGTGAAGTTGGAAAAAATAAGCATAGATAGTGAGTCAAATCAACATAAGTTTCAAAGTACGAAAGTGGTACATGACCAATCAAAATAAAGTATGATAACTAGGTCGGTAAAAATCCTAGTACAAAACTACTAGTGCAACGGAAGAGTCGAAGACAAAGGAGCGTGTGTGAAGATACACTTCTTTCGGTATTCTAATACTCCTTAGAATGGAAAAACGTAAATGAGATTTTAAATCGCGGACGCCCCGAAATGGGAAAATAGGACATTATTTAACCGACAGAGGCAGTATATAACATTATCACACGTAATAGTTCAAATAGAGTTTTTTAGTAAAATGTAATAATAATTTTTAATATTAGAAGTAGTAAATAACAAAATTAATAGTGAATTAGAGAATTCATTCAAGCTTTTTATAGAGGGCGATTTTTCAAGCGGCCCAAAAGGCCCAATTCAGATCAATATGTATGTAGACTTCTGCCCCTGGAAGTAGTGTGATATTTTAATCTGATCCTTCATCTTCGACTATTCACATTTTTCACCACAGAAAACGAATCTCATAACATTGTGGTGGCACCTTTTCCAAACCTCCCAAATTATGCCTCTTCGAGTTGTGCTAAATCCAATGTACATAATAAAATTTAGGACAGTAAGCACTAAATTTGTGAAGAATCATGAATGTTAGTATATATATAAAAAAATCCTTCTACAAAACATTCGGACACATCTCTGAGATGACATGTGCAAATGTAAAGAGTTTTGTATGTGAGGACAAACAAGGTACATATGCAATAGTTAATATTGTTCTTCCAAAAAAATCCATCATTTAACCAACATGAATGAGAGTTAAAGACATAGCTAAATTTATTTATTTATTTGCAACTATCATGACTATACAATCAAACATTTTGTGCCACACATTGATTGGTTGTGAGTTTGAGTTGGTTAGAACTGAATATGACTTTTGGATCCTATTTTAAGAGGTGATGAGTAAATTATCATGAAAAATTCATATCAAATCATGTGCCTTTTGTCATGCATATTTGATCAAATTTTGCTCCCATAACTCTAAAAATAATTAGAAAAATCATGAATTTTGGATTTGTTATTCAGTTTACTATTTTGTTGATGTTTTTCAGCCAAATAAATTCGTTTTTTATATGAACAAACAATATTGTTTACAATTCGGAGCCTAAAGAGAAGAGAGAAGAAAGTTCAGTCTACAAGAAGCTAGCAGAGCTTTTACTCACTGCCTGTGACCTCCACGTATGATTTCTCAACTGCCATACCTAATATAATTTCACCCAAAAAAAATTCATTGTAAATAATTAAGAATAATTCCAAAATTTTACATACAAGAATTTGATTCAAAATTTATGAGTTTTACTTGCAATTTGCCCAGAAACATATTACTCAACTTAGTAAAAAATATATATAAGCTCAAACATGTAAATTCATTTTTTTACCAAGCATCATAGTTTCCATTGTAGAAGCAAATTTTGTCACACTTGAAGAAATATTGGACTATACAATGGAATGAATGTCAACCAATTTTTAATCCCAGAAAGTATACCACATATTTTACCACAATTGACCAAAATTTACTCTCTCCCGACAAGCAAAATATCCCTATTTTGAGGGGGGCCTGGTCAAGAAATATGTGTTACAAAATGTTCACTTAAAATGAATATTATCTCTGTTTTGTGGGTTCCAAAAAGTGTGTCCTTTCCCAAATATTGATCCGTGGTGTAATAATCATCTGCTCCACCTAAATGGATTTTATAACACAACAGACTTTTCTTTCATGTCTTTTTGCATATTATGTCCTATTATCATCCCTCATAAGTCTACATCTCAATTCTCTTTCACACATATAGAGAGATGATCAATTGATCAAATGACCCTATTTTGTTTTTTATCCGTTGCACAACATTGTAAGTAGTGATACAAAAGCAATTCGGAATATAATCAACAATGAAAATCAACAATATCAGTATGGACAAACGCAAATGCTCTATCCAAACACTCTATAGAAGAAAAACAATGAGCGAACACAAGAAAACAGTTGTCATAAAAAAACTTACTATATAAAATATGCATTTCCATATCGGTTTCAGTTTTATTTTCAGTTCTTATTTTAGTTTGAGAGGATTTCTTAGTCAATTAATCTACTAATCGGTTCGATTATTAACTGAACTGACTGATTAACTAGCCCTGAACAACCAACCCTAACTTTGCACTTAAAATGATAACAACTCCAACTTTTACAAACAAAAATGTGGCTACCCCATTTGATAAAACAAAATACTCCCTTCATCCCAAGTTACTTGAGTCATATTCCATACTAAAACAAAGCATTTAATCACACTTATTTTATTCTTTCTTTTACTTTACCCTCTCCCCTCTCTTACTTTATTCTCTCTTCTACTTTATCTAACTCACTAAACACAACTTTCTTAAATCCTGTGCCGAAAAAAAATGTCTCAAGTAACGTAGGACAGACGGAGTACTATTTTGATAAGTTGGTGGTCCGGCTCTATGAGAATGGACAAATTACAAGAATTCAAGGCAACGGACAAAGTAGGTCCCACACATGGTTAAGAGTCTTGTAAAATCATTAAGATTTATGTATTTGTATCTTTTCCAAAGTGTAACATTTCTCATTTTCAAGAAACTCAACACTATTACTCAATACTATATAGTAGTAAAAGGATATGACAAGTAATAAAAGACAAGTAAGAGTGATTTTAGTCGACAGAGCTCTTCATTACATTGTAGAAAGTGTTTGCAAAATTATTGTTGCAAAACACCAAATATTTGCATTCTCTATCTCCATCAAGATTAGAGTGGACATGGGAGTAGATTAATACCCCTATCAAATGTGTCTTTATCTTCACCAAAACATGTGCAACACTTTGACTAAACCAAACTATATGATTCTTTTCTTTTGTGTTTGTTTGTGTTGATCAATGATTAGACATAGGAAATGGGACCTTGCACATGCTCAGCTAGTGACATGTGATCCAACCTTTTTCTTTCTATTTTAAATTTCTTTTGACATCTTAAACCAACACATTATCTACAAAGCCTCCTTGATGGAGACAAGCACAACTAGATCTAAATCCCAAATCCATTTTCCAAATCTTTATGCATGTAATGTTTGCTTAGTATCCCATGCATAAAAGTCACCAATCATGTCACACAAAATCTTCTATTACTCCTACAATTTAACACCAAATACCAATTCTAGCCTCTTTGCAAAACAAGTAGTGAAGCAATCAAGAAAATTCTAAACATTGGATCCATTTATTTCCCAACCTTAAATCAAAACTCATCATCATCATACCAAATACCAATATCACATTAGATATACAAGGAAGAATTCAATACACTCCAGGCTGAAAACTACAACAAAAAAGTAAACTAAGATTAACATATCACAACATGATAGAAACAGAGTAGCAGCAACAACATGAAAACACCAATCTTGAAATGTGAAAATGTATAGTAACATATCAGCTAATTACCTCACTAAATCCAACCCTTTTCCCCTGTCTCCCTCCTCAGCCACTCACAGCCAGTAAAGAAGGAATTGCAGCCAAATTAGGTGTCACATTCTTGTTACTACTATTATCCCTCTTGACAGAAGAAGAAGAAGGCTTGCTACCAAAAGCCCTCATTGGACTTGCAAGAGACCAACCCCAGCTCTTGCTCCTCCCATGCGAGAGATGCCTAATCGCCTTCGAATTCTCCTCCACAGAGGATGAAATCCAATACGAGGAAGACGAGGACGAAGAGGAGGACGAGGTGATCATGAATCCACCAAAGATCCCTCCACACCTGACCCTCTCCTTGATGCAATCTTGGCCATTCATCCTATCCACAGATTGAACCTTGGGCTTCCCTTCCCTCTGTGACTCAACACGGCGGAGGGTACAATCGCCAAACCCGGTCGAAATCCTCTCAAAGAAATCACCAGAAAAACTCCTACTCCCACAGCCAACAGATCTGGATCTTGACACTTTCCCATCATATGCAGATTGATCAGGGGTCCCATTCTCATCCACCACCACAAAATCCTCCCCTTTCCTCTCCCTAGGCCTAATCCCACCACCACCACCACTATTACTTCCAACACCACCACCACCATTGACAGAAGATGATCCAACAGTGCTAAAGTTTGAATCTTTCTCACTCTTTTTAACACTAGAATGCTTTGACATGTAAAGAAATGACCAGAAACCCCTCCTATGAGGGCTATAATCGTCAGAGAAATTTTCATCCAAGAAATGCATACCTCTTCTGGGAGTTGCGGTGGATTTGCACCTCTTGAAAACAATGCTGCCGGAATCCGATCCCCCCACCGCCACTCCTCCATCTTTCTTGCTCTTCTTCTTCTGCGTCAAAACAAAGGGCAATCTTGTTGACCTCCTCGAGTAATAGGTGCACTCGCCGCTGCTCCCATCCTCGGAAGCTTTGGCGGAGGAGGGGGCGAGCTGGCGGGGCTGGTCGCCGGCGGCGAAATCAGATCTAGAGGAGGACGAGGACGAGGAGGAAGGGAAAATGGCGACAGGGAATGAAGAGGAGACGAGCTTCCCGAGCTTCTCTTGAAGGCAGGCGGCGCAGATCCCGCCGGAGGTGCTGCTTTTGTACGGATGGTTCGTGCATTGCATGCTGCCTTCCCCCATATCCTCATGCACCACCTCCATCACCATTGCCAAACCTCGATGATCGATTTCTTGAAAAAGCACTGTTTTTTGAAGCTTTCTCGATGGCCCAGATGGGAAAAATCCAATCTTGCAATGTGGGGTTTGGTTTTACCACCGGAAATTGTGTTGGATTCTTGAAACTACGCAAACAAGAGAAGAAAAATCAAATCTTTTTTATCTGGGATGATGAGTTTCGGCCATGGACGTTACACTGAGCTCTGGAATATTAGGATGGAGAGAGAGGGATCAAAAGAGGTGAGGTGCAGAGAGAGAGAGAGAGAGAGTGGCATTGAAGTAAGTGGGGGATGGAGAGTGAAGGGGAGAGTCCCCAGAAGCACGTGGAAATCAGACTTGTTTATGCAATTAACTCTGACAACCGAACAAGACAACCGAAACCCTAATTGTTCTTAGCGCCACTCTATTGGGCCTTGTTTGGGGGCTCTAGATTGCTAGATTTAACCAAGAGAGAGATTCAAATTGGAAAATGGATTACAACTGCATTATTAACATAGAGTGGGGAAAGAGATGGAAGGGGAGGGACTAGGGAGAGAGTGGAGAAATTTCAAGATTAATGAGTTCTTGAAGATTTGGATGTGTATTATTATTACTCCCTCCGTCCCACATTTGGAGTCATTTATTGTTATGATTCGAATTTTAATAAAGAGCTGAACTGTATAATAAATGAAGTGAGATAGTGGAGTGTGTAATAAATGAAGTGAGATGGTGAAGTTGGATGGAGGTGGGTCTCTTTTCACTTTTGATTTTTGTTTTGATTTTATTTTAATATAGATAATGACATTTTTATGTAATTTTGATGAAGAAATGAGGTAAAATTGTATGACCAAATATGGAAAATTCTAAAAGTGACTCTTAAATTGGGACGGACTTTTATGGCAAAAAGTGACTCTTAATTTGGGACGGAGGGAGTATTAGGTTGGGATATGACATTGACTAGTGAGCTCTTGTAGCTTTGTATACTATGCGTTGGAGAATCGGACTCTATATTCAGCTATTTTGAAAACGCTAGAACGATTTTGGCTTAATTTATTTTTAGAAAAATTATCTTAAATGCGATTGATAAAGTTTATACAAATTGAGAAAATGAAAATATTGCAGCAAAAAGACGATTCCGTCATCTTGGCGGCCCCCACACTCCGGCCCGACATCATGTGAGGGGGTTAAATCAGGGTACGCAGTAGTCCGTTAAGGGGGAGGCCTTAACCCACTGACTGCCAGAAGCCCATCTCCCAAGGCCTCACACTTGTGCCTGAGAGATGGAAGCAACTACACGACAGCAGTGGGATTCGAACCCAGGCTCATTGCAGTAAGATCTGCCCCTCCATTGCCAACTGCGCTAGGCCCCTGCGGGCAAGGAGTAACGGCTATCTTGAAAATGCTAATATTTCATCTTAATATTATTTTTGGAATAATTATCTTAAAACTCATTGATAAAATAATACAAGTTGAACATATGAAAATGATAAGTATAGGTTGAAAAGATTAAAATAGAACTGATACGAATTGCTAAAAGTTGGGATATACTTAATTAAGTACATTAGTGAATTTTTTAAATTGATATATAGTATTTGATAAAATTATTAAATGTTATGATAGACATGTTCATCAATTGTAGTAGTATAAAATATTAATCTATACATAATAATGGATATTAACGGCTATATATATATGCCGATATGCAAGATAAAATAATTTGAACGTTTCATTTGTTTTGGTTTAGGATTTCAATTTGCAATGAAACAGTACATGCTTATGCAATCAGCAGTTTTAGTTTCAAAAATCAGTACATAATCGGTCTAACAAAGGTTCAAAACTTATAAATTTTTTAATTTAAAAATTTGTCTCATATAAAAACTTATATGATGAGTTATGCTTTATATATTTTTCTGTCTCATGCTCCTCTTGACTCCGAGATTAATATAAAAAATTAGTAATAAATATAGAGCTTTTCAATGTTTATTAAAGATATGATACGTGTGAACTTAAATTGTGTCTTGCTTATAATAGAAAGAGTATTAATAAAATTGCGAATATATTCTTGGACCACAATATAAAATTTATGCCACCGCCATTAATTTCCTTTATTTTCGTTGCCGTTTTCTTTATTTTTTTATTTTCTTCATTTTTAAAGCCACGTAAAAATTCCAATACAAAAAAACCAACAATATAATTTGTGGTAATTTATATAAACAACAAAATTATAAACGGTGCTTAGTTATTCAAACTTATAATCAATGTTTTTAGTTCTGTTGTTTCAAGATTTTGCATAATTAAATTGTTATATGATTATTTCTAAAAGTAATCTACTGAGTAATCAATACTCCTATACTATATAATTCACTGAAATGAAAACATAAGTACATATAAAATGAATAGTGTAGGACAAGGAAATGCAATAGTTATTGCAGCACTTTATAGATGGTTTTATTGATTTTGGAAAAGAAAAGGCTGCAACAAATGTGAATTTTACTGTCTTATGTTTGGTTTTTCTGAATAACTAAGAATCATCATCCATCAATGTATGCTCTATCATCTTTCTTCACACAATGGATATCTACAAGAGGCCCTCTCTAACTTACCTTTAGGTGCTTCCCCACAATTAATATGTATGCATCATCACTCTAATTTATCTACACTATCAAATATCCCCGAGTTCATTATTTATGCGTTACACGTTGTGTCAAAGGCTTTGCAACATTACGTTACACTTTTTTGGGTCATTTTTGCACAACGTTCCATGCTATGTCTAAAGATACGTATAGATGTGTAATTTGCATCTATACTTGTAGAAAGAGGTATTCATACATATGAAATAGTTCGGTAAGTTGAGCCGAAAAAAAATTATTTTCACAAGACAAATTATGTCCTAGGTAGTACGGGCATTCAAGTTAACGATTATCTGAATGATAAAACAACTTTCTTTTTAGTACGTAGAAGCTTCTCAAACTCGCTTATCACCAACTGACTTGACAATCTTTCGGAAATCAAGCAAATAATACTGAGTGATGTGTGAAAGATGAAAAACGATATTTAAGATAAAGTATGAATGCACAAATTTGTTTTTCTATTTCGAAGTTTATACATGTATAGGCTTATAACCAATGATATTTACAATAAAATTAAATGAAAAATGCCAAAAAAGACGTGATATTATATTTGTTCGATTAAATTTCTTTTGACTGAATAAGTGTCAAAGAGAGTAAAAAGTAAAAAGTAAAAAGTAAAAAAGTAAAATGTACTAGTAGAAAAAAGAAAACACAAAAAATGGAATTTATTTATCTTGAGTGCAAAGAATTGAATTTTGTTTTAGTATAGAGAAAAAGCAGATATTCCAAAACCAAAACCGCCGTCACCCCGATTGAGAAAACCAGCTTTCCACAAATCAGACACCACACACTTTCTCTCTCGCGATTGAGATTAAAGATTGAATCTTTCATCTTCAATTGAGGAGAGGGAGTGAAGTCCCACCGCAAAAATGAGCGAAGACACCAAGAGGAACGCCACTGGAGCCGCGGCGGCGCCCTCCGTCGACGATCGGAAGTCCTCAATCGGATCGAATCCCACCAAGAAAGTCATCATCAAGAGCGCAGACATGAAGGATGACATCCAGAAAGAAGCTATTGACATCGCAATCGGCGTAATTTCTCTCTCCCCCCTCTCTAATTTCAATTTTCTATGTGCTTTTTATGGAATTTTGTTGAATTTTTCGTAGGCGTTTGAGAAGTTTAGTGTAGAGAAGGATGTGGCAGAGCACATAAAGAAGATGTTCGACAAAAAATACGGCCCAACTTGGCATTGCATCGTTGGCAAGAATTTCGGTATCCAAAATTCCTCTTCTTGATTGTGTTTATTGCTTGGTTTCCATTGGATAATGTTGAAGATTCTTGGAGTGTTGCTGTTTTTGACATTATTGTTTGATGAAGCTATTAAGATTGCTTGTTTCAGCTCAGCTTAGTGCTGCCCTTTTACTTGATGTGTTGGTTGTGTTTATGTTGTGTTTTAACCTTATTTTGGATCTAGGATAGCCTCACATAGGGCCCCTCGTTGCATATACGAAAGTGTAAGAGGTCGAGTGTATAGTTTCCTTGTGTAGTTATTGAGTTAAGCAGCTGATAGGAGTTGATTTCTCCCTTTTCTTGTAATCTTATTATATTGGTCTGATATGGAGAAGGGCCTTGTTAAGCTGTTTCGTTGTATGCTCATTTGTGCTTAGTTTCCGAGTTATGCTATAGAGCTTGATGTTGGTCTTTATGCGAGTGTTTGTGAGTTGGATCTGTAGATTTAATAGATGCAATACTGATAGCTTGGTTAGAGCACTGAGCTGTCGTCCTTCGCGTTTTAACCTTATATTGGATCTAATTGAGTGGATAGTTTCCTTATGTAGTCATTGCTTTAAGTAGACGATAGGAGATGGAATTTTGCACTTTAGTTGCTCCATTTACATATTGCCCCTAATATTGGATGTAGTACTAGTAAATTGATGATTCCTCTAGTTGATTTACGTAAAACCTCTACACTTACAGGAAAGCATGTGTTGCTTAGAAATTACTGGATTACATGGTTACATTAGAACATATTGATTGGTGTGAATAAAGCAGCGGATAGATTGGTGTTCTTTTCTATATTGGAACAGACTTCCTAGCAATTGTAATTTGAAATTCGTTTTTGTCTTTGCTTTCTCTTTTCATCTTATTGGCACATGGACTATGTATGACTTTTTGCTTCATCTTGTGTTTTCTTGAGTAAGATCAGAAAATAACGCCATCCCTTTTCCTACAAGTTAAGTGTCTTGGCAGAATATCGGTCGTCTGAACTTTGATTAAACATCTTTGGTTTCTGAATATATTTTTCTTAGAAAGAGTTTCAGAGAAACATTGAATCGTTTGAACGTCTTTCATTTCATTTCTCATATATTATATACTCCATGACCCATATGCATCTATGTCATCTTTCCATCGATATGTGTACAAACAAATTATACTACTATTATCTTTCCATCTGATATAACTTTAGAAATAAAATACAACAGACAATTATCTGGATTAGGTATTACCTTATAATAAAATGCACTCTAATTTGTCTTTGCCTATCGTCCTTAGGTTCTTATGTAACTCATGAGACGCATCACTTTGTCTACTTCTATTTGGACACCAAAGCTGTACTCCTCTTCAAATCTGGCTGATCCGTGCAATGACTTGAATGGAGAGACGAAAAGTGACGAATTGAAGAAGATAAGATGATTATGTCACAGCCGCCTCCTTGTTTTTTGTACGTAATATGATTCAATATCTCTATCTGTGGAGACTCCCTTGTTCTTGTATATTTCGTGTGCTGTGTTGACACTAAGGAGTAAGGTGTCGTTAGTTCCCACTGTTTGATGTCCATTTTTTCTGTTTGCTCGTTGTTCTTGAAGATAAGAATGGTAAAACAAATTTATAAGAAATCTTTGCTTCTGTATAGTAGCGCATGAGTTCTTGTCTTCATTTGTTCTTGGTTCAATCGCTGTGTTATGATCGGTTTGAGCAATGGCTAGGGGTGTTCTTGATTTGTCTTTCTGTTTTCGTCAAGCTCTTTTTAGTTTTGTGAATGACATGATCTCGACCTAGACTTTGTGTAAATGCGATACTTGATGAAATATACGTTGTTTAGAAGCATTTTCGCATTTTGACCCTTTATATATGCTTTGATGATCCTCAACTACTTACCCACTCTGTTTAAATCTTGAATAGGCCTACTTGATACGTGAAAAGGAGACTAGCTAAACTGTAAGATTTTATTCTAAAATCATCATAAAACGGACTTTCTAGAGATCCCCAATAACCCATCCTCGCATGAATTGCTAAGGATCCAATAAGTCCAACATTGATTCCCTCCGATGTGTCAATCGGGCAAATACGCCCATAGTGACTAGGATGGATATCTCGTATCCGAAAACTAGCAGTTCGCCCTGTTAGTCCTCCAGGACCTAAATAACTCAACTTTCTCCCATGAACTATTTGTGTCAATGGATTAGTTCGATCTAAAACTTGAGATAAGGGGTGTAAACCAAAAAAGGATTCATAAGTGGTAACAGGCTTATAAAACCAAAGATGGCTATGGATCATATGGCAAACCGAAAAGCCAAAGGTTTCATTAATCAAAATTCAAAGGTTAACGTTTTTCCTTTCTAAATTTATTTCATTATGAAAATATCTTGAATTTGATTTTGGTAAATACAGTTTGACCATGTCAGCTCAAGAGTCAAAGGGAGAGTAAATGTGTATGCGGCGATGTGATTCACGAATAAAGATGATAAGCAAAAAGAATTGATTTTGTATTTTATTAGTGAAAAAGCAGAAATTCCCCAACCAAAACCGCCGTCAGTGACACCACACATGACACCCATTCTCTCTCTTTAGCTCAAGATTTCAATTTGAAATTAAAGATTGGATTTTTCATCTTCAATTGAGGAGAGGGAGTGAAGTCCCACCGCAAAAATGAGCGAAGACACCAAGAGGAACGGCACTGGAGCGGCGGCGCCCTCCGTCGAGGATCGGAAGTCCTCAATCGGATCGAATCCCAGCAAGAAAGTGGTCATCAAGAGCGCAGACATGAAGGAGGACATCCAGAAAGAAGCTATTGACATTGCAATTGGGGTAATCTCTCTCTCCTCCCTCTCTAATTTTCTGAGTATTTGCTTTTTATGGAATTTTGTTGAATTTTTCATAGGCGTTTGAGAAGTTTAGTGTAGAGAAGGATGTTGCGGAGTACATAAAGAAGACGTTCGACAAAAAATACGGCCCAACTTGGCATTGCATCGTTGGCAAGAATTTCGGTATCCAAAATTCCTCTCCTTACTTTTGTTTTTGTTTATTGCTTGGTTTCCATTGGATATTGATGATGGTTTTGGTACTGGGATTGTTTCTGTTTTTGACATTATTGTTTGATGAAGCTGTTAACTTTGTTTGTTTCAGCTCAACTATACTTGATGTGTTGTTTGTGTTTATGTTGCTTTTTAACCTTATTTTGGATCTGGGATAGGCTCACCTACTGCCCCCGTTGCATATTCAAAAGCGTAACGAGTAGAGTGTATAGTTTCCTTGTGTAGTTATCTCATAAGCAAATGATAGGAGTTGCTTTTTTTGCATTTTAGTTACTCCCTTTTCTTGTAATCTTATGACTAGTCTGATTTAGAAAAAGGTCCATGTTAAGCTGTTTCATTATATGCTCATTTGTGCTTAATACTTTTGTTTGATTTAGGTTGCGTTTTAACCTTGTTTTGGATATTCGAAACTGTAAGAGGTTGAGCGTATAGTTACTTCTGTATATAGTATAAAAAAGGGCCTTGTTAAGCTGTTTCGTTAGTGCTCTTTGTGTTTAATTTTTGAGTTATGTTATAGGGCTTGATGTTGGTGTTTATGTGAGTGTTTGTGAGTTGGAAATGCAGTTTTAATAGATGTAAGAATGGAAGCTTGATTAGAGCTGTTTCTGATTAGGAAAGAGTTGGAGATGTTGATTTGATATTCTAATTCCGGCTGATATTCTTCTTGCATTTAATGTGGAAAGAAGCTTGATTCAGTTGTTTTTCCAGAAGGGAAAATATGGTGGACATAGACACTTTTTTTTATAATTTATACTAATGTGGGATAGATGGATGAGACTTGTATGTATTGGCAAAGATCTTTGTTTACATTGGAGGAATGGCCATGTTAAATTGCATTTTGAGTGTCGTTTTAGAGTCTAACTCTCAAGAAGCATCACAAAAATGCTAATCGCCACGTGATGGGGTTTAACATGGGTTTCATGTTACTCGATTACATGGTTACATTAGAACATATTGATTGGTATGAAACTATGAATAAAATAGAGGATGGACTGGTGTTCTTTTCTGTATTGGCCTAGCCATTGTAATTCGAACTTGGTTTTGGTCTTTGTTTTTGCTTTTCAGCTTATATCTGTGACACATGGACTATGTATGAATTTTTGCTTCATCTTATATTTTCTTGAGTAAGATCATAAAATAGCTAGGATGTTTCTTCAGATTTGACGTTACTTCCATTATGTACGAGTTTACTAAGCAATTCGGTGCTATCATACATTTTATTTACCGTTTCCATGAATGCATGATTGTGCCTACATATTTTCATTGAATCATCCGTTACTTCAGAATATTGATCGTTTGAACCTTGATCAAACATCTTTGGTTTTTGAATCTCTTTCACCTAGAAAGAGATTCGATGAAAATTTGAATCTATTGCTCTTTCATTCTATTTCTTAAGTAAGTTACTCCCGTGTCGTTAATACTGAGAAAAATTTAGATCAGAAGGAACCAGCCGGTGTAGTTCGTTACAGCCTTGCTTTTAGGGTGTTAGGTGTTTCATTATGTCGTAGGATGAAACCCGATCCTACCTGCATTTCTTATGCCATTACAGCTGCTACACATATATGTCATCTTTCCACCGACATGTTTACAGAGAAATTACAAGAGACAATGATCTGGATTAGGTATGAGTTTTTATAAAATGCACTCTAATTTGTCTTTGCCTTTTGTCTTTAGGTTCTTATGTGACTCATGAGACGAATCACTTTGTCTACTTCTATTTGGACACCAAAGCCGTACTCCTCTTCAAATCTGGCTGATCTTGAATGGAGGCGGACAGTGACGAACGATGAAGAAGATAGGGTGATTATGCCATAGCCGTCTCCTTGCTTTTTGTACGTATTATCATTCACATATCTTTATCCATGGAAGACTCCCCCGTTCTTGTATATTTTGTGTGAAACGTACTGTGTCGACACTAAGGTGTCGTGATTTCCCACTTTTTCATGTCCGTTTTCGCTGTTTGCTCGTTGTTCTTGGAGATAAAAATGGTAAAATGAATTTATAGGAAATCTCTGCTTCTGTATAGCAGCGCAGGAGTTGTTATCTTCGTATGTTCTTGGTTCAATCGCATGTTATGAAATATGAATAATTCACATTAGAATGGAAAGAGTATTAAATTGAGTTGATGTGATTGTGACAATATTCATAAGTACTCCCTCCGTCCCGGATAGTTCGGGTCACTTTGACCGGGCACGAGTTTTAAGAATTGTTATGAAAAGTGGGTTGAAAAAGTTAATGGAAAGTGGGTCATACTTTTATATATTAGTTTTATAATAAAATGTGAGTAGGAATGAGTTAGTGGAATATGGGGTCCACTACCAAAAATGGTAAAAATGAAATGAGACAAATTATGTGGGACGGATCGAAATGGAAAACTGGGACGAATTATCTGGGACGGAGGGAGCAGTACTTACAATTGTGTAATTAAATAAATATAGATTTGACTAGACATTTCACCTTGATTTACAATTGTGTAATTAAATAAATATAGATTTGACTAGACATTAAGCACTGTCGTGTGTGAGTTTAGTTATTTACTATTCTCACTGCGTACTAGTATTAAAGTACTTTAATAATCTGAGTTGAAGCCAGAGGTGTCATACTAGTATAAAATTTGTAAATGGCTAATTGCCACTTTAAATAAAAAAATTACTTCTTTCACTCCATTTAACCTATGCTCTCTGCGTCTCACCAAGATTGTCTCATTTTAACCGAGCACGAATTCTAAGAAATGTAATGAAAAGTGAGTTGAAAAAATTAGTAGAATGTGAGTCTTACTTTTATATATTAATTTTATAATAAAATGTGAGTATGAATGAGTTAGCGGAATATATGGTCCACTACTAAAAATGATAAAAAATGAAATGAAACAAATTTTATGAGAAGAACAGAAATAAAAAAAATGAGACAATCTTTATAGGACAGATGGAGTAATAAGGTATAGTTCCTAGTTCCTGCTTCCTACGGTTACGACCACTTTTGTTGTTTAATAAATACTCCCTCCGACCTTTGTTCTCTAAAAGTAATTTTTTTTTTTTTAATTTATCTCCTAGAATAGAAATTTTACTTTTCAATAAAAAAAAATTATTTTTTCCCTCTCTTTTAATACTTTATTATCTTTGCTTTTATCGACGATGACACTACATAAAATTGAATTTTATATACTCTTAACAAATAGCTATAAGTAGATTGCATCTTGAAGAATACAACGTTCGATTTCTCAATACCGATTTGATTGTGAACTGTGAGTTCTAATCCCAATACAAATAAAAATATTCATTCTTTTCTCACTTTCACAAAATAAAAAAATGAAGAAATTATACATACGAGCTAACTAAAATTCAGTGATACTTACATATGAAGTCTATAATCAAATATTTTGAATAATACGACAAAACTATTTTTGGGACATATAATTTAAGTTTGTGATAACGACAAACGTGTCCTTATCCACACATGTCCCCAACTTCATACGCTTAAATCTTTTGATAATTATATTACACTTAAATACCCATTAGTAATAGAGTCATTTTGTCATTTTGATATATTCCATTATAATAGAGTCATTTTCCTTTTTAGTAAAAATTAATATATTTTTTCACATCTACGTTACTCTCTCTTACTTTTTTCTCTCTTCATCTTTCTACTCTTTTTCATTTTCCACTTTATTCTCTCTTTACTTAGCTCATCTAACACAATTTTTCTTAATCTTCGTACTGAAAATAAACGCCTCCATTATTATGGAACGGAGGTAGTAAAACACTAGAGCTAAATAAAAATAAATTAAGTAAAAATAGTGAAATATGTCTTCTTTCATGGAGTGACAAAATACAAATGATATGAGTTTGTGAATATTGACTTTATTTTCGTATTTGGTTGAATTTCGAACTATGCAGAGATAAAATAAAATATTACTATTAACCAGAAATTTAAAAAAAAAGAAAAGGGAACATTCAATTCGCTCTAAAAAAGAAGTGGAACTTCCAAAAACACCCTTTACACGCTCGGTGTAGAAACGCTATCAGCAAGGGGTAGAAACGGAAAAACGCACACGCTCTCCCTCGCCGCTGCGGGAAGACGACGGCGGCGGGGATGACGTGGCAGTAGCAGCTGCTGAACAGGTGTACTCAAACGTACAACTCTCCTTTTCGTCGATGAAAATCTGCCTGGACCTGCAATCCACACTGCAAAACGGCATATCCCCTCTACAAATACACAAATTAAAGACCTCAGTCCTCAGCAATCAATTACAATTACGAATTGAAATTGGGGATAGAGTGAGAGAGAAGAAACGGAAACCTACTTGTACATGAATATGTCATTCCCCGGCAATAATTTTCGCCGGCAGAGGGAGCAATTCTCCAGAAATCGGGGGAAAAGAGAGGAATTGGTGAATGGAGGAGAGGAAGGTCTGATCATGGCGCCTTTGCTGAGAATTTGGGGGCTTCTTCTGATGTAGTTTTCGAGGATCACGCTTAATCCTACCATCTCACGTTTCATTGCTGCGGCGGAGAGATGGTGGAGATTTTGGGGGGTTTTCATCGGAGTTTTATAGCAGCTATCAATCTGTTTCTGCATTTAAATTTTTTATTTTTGAATTTTTTTTATACTTTTTGTCGTTTTGTGTCCGATGCTGCAACTAGGGATGTCAATCGGGCCAACACAGCAAATTTCGGGCCAACCCTATCGGTTCCGGGTCAATCGGGTGTGGGTTAATCAGGTTGTGATTTTTTTTCGGGTTATAAAAGTTTAACCCTAATCCTAAAAGGTTGGGTTTTGGACTAGCCCAACGGGTTAATCGAGATGCTACCGATAAAATTAACATGCTATCAATCTAATAAATAATGATAAAAATTAGTTATATTTATAAAATATAAAATATTTAATGATGATAAATTTGATAATTTGAGATATATGTTTAAACTCAAGTATAAATATTATCAAATATTAACATATTTTGAGAAAATATAAAGCATGTTTTAGAAATTTATATATATATTTTTTTGTGAATTTAAACTTTCTAATTTATTTATATATTATTATATTAATAAAAATTTTAAATGTGATTGATATACTTAATATAAAATTTAAAGTTATTTTTGTAGTTATCTATATTATAAAAATAATCAATGAAGTGATGAATTAGAAGTCAAACAAATAAAACAATAGAAATTTTATCGGATTTTCGGGTCTAGTCCTAACGGGTTGCGAGTTATTCGGATGCAGGCTAATAATTTTATCTGGCTATAAATTTTTAACCTTAATCCTATAAATTTTGCGAGCTATTCAGGTCCGGGCTACACTGACATCCCTAAGTGCAACACTCTTTTTTACTGTGCGTGGCATTTTACTGCAGTCATTAGAGCGGCGGTAAAAAAAATTGTTGGCTTCCTTATCTGTATTTATTACTCCTAAGAAAAATTGTTATTTTTGGTATGTGTATGTTTTTACAATTGTCAATGGAGTATTTTTTTTTATGATAATAATAATTGCTTAGATTCAAAACAATCGTCACAATAATACACTAATACAAAGACTATATACGTAAATTAGGGATGTTGTCACTTCAAAACTATTTTTGTGGATACAAGAAATATAGAGTAAAGTTTGCCATATTTTAATAGTAATAGTTGGATGTCGTCACTTTAAATTATTTTTGTGGATACTAGTAGTATAAGTGAAGTCTGAATATTTAAAATTTGCATCATATTGTAGTTAGTAATTGTTGGATGTCATCGCTTCAAAGTTGTTTTTGTG
The DNA here is from genome assembly GCF_023119035.1 of Salvia hispanica. Taxonomy (NCBI): domain Eukaryota; kingdom Viridiplantae; phylum Streptophyta; class Magnoliopsida; order Lamiales; family Lamiaceae; genus Salvia; species Salvia hispanica. The sequence goes on along the minus strand of NC_062968.1, from coordinate 55,212,758 downwards.
GATACAAGAAGTATAAAGTATTAGTGGTAATTGTTGTTGACAATCTGAATTTAACTTTTTCAAAATCTCTTTTTAAATTTTGTCTAAAGGAGTCGTATTGGATGACTATGAAATAGTTACACATTGATGCTCACATGAATTGCATGAAATAAATTACATCAGAATCAAACTACTAATACAAAGACTAGACTTCTATCGAATTAGTTCCACACTGATTTCAATTGCATTTTTATTTTTGCTTTTAAGTATCCACGTATATTAAATATGTAAGTATTAAATATTCATAAAATATGCGTGGTTGGGAAAAATATAGTTAATACGCTAATATTATTTAAAAAATAATGATTTTTTTTATAGAAGTTAGAGTGGGTCATGCAATAAAATTATTAATTACGGGATTCGCACTTTGTATAATGAGATTTGGGAGTAAAATTAGAACATGACTAGTAAGGTTCATAATTAAATTTTGTTAACATAATTTGTACTACATTGTTCCACATCCTTAAATAAATGAATAAAATTACAAATCTGATGTTGAATTTTATATTATTTGTAAAACTAATTATGTAAATAATAATTTAAATTAAAGTTAAATTAAATTAAATGTATAAAATAAAACAAATCATGGTGACATGTGAATATAGTAAAAGGTTTCATTTTATTTGTGTGTTGAGTTGTGTGGACTCTACTACCACAAATGAAAAAATGATACTATGGGTGAATCGAGAAATAAATTGCAACATTTTTTTTTTTTTTTGAACGGATAAAATATTTATGACAGGAATAGCTAGGGACCAAATAACTTAGATAGGAAAAAGAAGAGTAGAACACAATAAAATAGGTGTTTATGTTTTTTTATAGTAATTTCTATTTGCTACGAAATATCTGACCTTAGGAATTTTATATGATTGAAATTGAAATACCGTGAGCCAAGAGTAAAACAACTGCGCCCATCGATATTTCTTTGAATTAGATTACTTATTCTATCTCCTATATTTTTAGTAATTAAATTCTGTTGTGTACATAATATAACTAAAGGTTAGTATAATCATAACTCAGTCCCTATTATAAAGCTTATTGAAATTAGTAAAGTCATTATTTCAGACATTAACGAGTAACGTCAAATTAGTAGTAGTACATATACTTAAACCTAGAAAAACAATAATTAATGAGATTTATCCAAATAAAATAAAAGCAATACACTATATAAAAAAAAATGCCATTTGCCTTGCAATAATTATTTTCCATCTTTCCTTTTTACTCAATTAGTATCTATTTATTAAAATTTGCATCCCACAATGGGCAAAAAATCAATTACCTTCAATTAAAACTAATTCATAGTAAAAAACTAAAAATCGACACTCTAATTATGATATCATCGACAATAAATACATAAGCAAACATCATTGCTAGCTAAAGCCCATTTTCTTTTACAGAGACGTCCGATTAATTTCGATTTCTAGATACATAGGATTTAGATTCCATCACCATCACAAAATATCTAAAATCTATCCTACTCATCCCATTGATTGAGTTGAATACATATACTAATTTAATTCGAGTCCTCTCTACTAAATTTCAAGCAGCTAGCTAGTACCATACTGCCTCAAATTAACCCATGATGTATAAATCACACCCTTTTTTATTATTAAATTTCCAAAAAAAATTAAAAATCGTAAACAATTAAATGAGGTAATTAATTAATTACTACTAGTATTCTTCAATTGTTTCTGCAGTTTTAAGTTTTTAATATTAGATCGTAGTACAAATTTTCAATTATTAATTAATCATGATCTCATAGTATTAAAGGAAATTTTTGCTTTTTCATTGGATATAATAAATACGGAGTATATAATAAATCTTTTAACTAAAATTCCTTTCAATAATCTTTTAAAGTTTTTTTCTTGTTTTTGAAATGGCTGGCAATGGCATCGTAATATGTTTTGGGTCCTATTAAGATGCCATCTTTTTTTGTTTGTTCTTTTTTGCATATGTGATGCTTGATAACACAAATACCTAATTTGATGCCAATAATTTCGTATAGTTATAAACACTCATTTATAATTACCCCTTTCAATATAACAAAAATATCATCTATGATAGCTAAAGTTTTGAAGTGCAATGCATCTATGATCTATTGCCTAATTTGTATAGTAATTATCATATTTAGGGGTAATATTCATATACATTTCGTAGTATTTTTTTTTCTAAATGTTCAATGTTTAGAAGAAAGCACAATCAGCACAACATTATATTAGATCCCCAATATACAATGTCATGAAAATATCTTTCAATGTTGCTAACTCTTTAAGTCATACTAATAATTTAGGAGACTTGATAATGGTTAAAGTAAAATGGGGTTTCTTTTTGGGAAAAATAGATGCTATAGATGTAAGTTTCTAATTGTGAACATAATATAATATTTGGTACTCCTATGATAGCCACATAAACTTACCTTTCATAGCTCAATATGTTGAATATTCTTCACCCTTTGAGCTAATAAAGTACTAGAAATGACAGGTCATTTAGCATCTATTTGATCTTTTTTTTTTCAAGAGTTATCGATAAAATTCATACTAGCTAGTGAAAAGATATATGGACTAGATTAGCAAATTGATTTTACTTAATTAAAGTTGTAGCATTAATTAAATAACATAAAATAGGTCAAGCATCCACGAAGCAATTGATACATACTCCTATTTCTGTAGTGTAGAGATATAAGAAAAGATTTTGAACGTAACTATGAGTACATAAATTTAGAATTCTTAATTGTCAATCTTTTCTGATGTGGATTTTAGATAATGACAATGATATCTAAGTTTTGCCAAACTTTTTCATACAAGAAGTGTCCATAGACAAAAATTGGTTGTCGGTAAATTATAGTACTACTAGTAGATAAAGAAACGTTCATCCATAATTATTAAAGAAGAAAAACAATAGACAAACAAAAAAAATTAGAAACGATCATTATGTTATTTATAATGTTATTGTGGGAATAATACTCTAAGACCATTTAGTGGCAAACAAATGAAGGGCATGAAACGTGCGTGTGAGATGATCAAACAGCAGAATGGTAATGTTTGGAGCCAAATATCTCGAATTCGAGTCTACCATAATGCGACTTTTAAATTTATCTATTTGTCCACTAATGAAGGGCATGAAACCCTATAAATAAACTATTTAGTTCTTATAAAGTTATGGAAATAATACTATACTATTATTCTGTAAATTGTTATTATATAGAAGACGAAAATCAAAGAATAATTCATATACCAATATTTTTTGGAAAAGAAAAAAAGAAAAAGGACGACAATTTGAATAGAAGCATGAGATGAGGGGCAGATATGCAATTTTAAAATTTGATTTTTGACGAGTGATAAAATGGGCCCGAATGTCGGCCCATATTAACATAAAGGATAAAATAGCTATATTCGGGCCTTTCCTTTTTTATTTAATTATGGGGCCCACATTTTAGGCCCAAATTTTGAAAGGCTAAAGTGACAGCTACTATTTTGGCCACGTTTATAATGACAAAGGAACTCTAGTAGGTATTCGATTTTATATTTACTATTTTAGCCAAGAATAAATTGAGTTTTATGATTGAAAATTGATTTTGATTCGATTGAATAAATAAGATATGATAGTTAATTTCAGTGCAATCAAATATAAGTAAAGTTAGCCTTGGCTTACTATGGATGTCACTCTTTCATGCGACAAAATTAATCTCAAGAACGTAAATTTAATCTCAAAGAATCTCAACATATATTAATTTTAAATATTAACTATTATTTTTATTTGAATTTAACAATGTCATTGTATTTTGAATAGATATAGAAAGTGTATGCAATGCGTCCTAGTAAATTAGAGTTACACGTATGATATTATTCAGTCTATAAGATACACGTGAAAAAGGTGTTTAATCGTCCTACCCAATGCCGACTATTATTATTTTTATCTTGCCTTTTGTTCTTGTAAATCCATGAAATTATTGGCATTTTGTGTGCATTTGTAAGCAAAATCCTTGTTTTTTTTTTTTTTTTTCAAAATCGGATAGATGACAACCGAATTTTCAAATTTTCAAACTATTAAGTGGAGAAAATTGGTCATATGTTATTCTACGATTCTACCGGTTATGTTCGGAGTCAGAATTTCAGAATTTAATTTTGTAATTTTTTGAGTATTTTCTATGCCTTAATCACTGAAACAAACTATATAATCTAATATATATCGTGTCAATGTAACATCTGGATTTATCAAGTATTGTTTTGTTCATTTTCTGTTGGGACTAACACTATTCCTCAATACCCATTAGAGAATAAATCATTTTATTAATTCTTAATATTCAATTTGATAAATTGTAGTAGAACATTTAGTCTTATAAAAAACTGTTCGATAATAAATTGTGTCAGATCTTAATTTTGGAAGAATGTCACGTAGAATTAATTTTGAGTTATAGTACTCCGTATATCTTAAGTTCTTAACTTTCTCGTTGCATAATCTCGAGCCAATTCAATATTGGATGGGAATTAATTTTAAATAATGGAACTTATTAATAGACTAAAAGCAATTAATTATACCTTAACATTTATTATTTTCTTTTTAAAAAAATATTATTTTCTTTAACACAAACCATTTATATTTGTAAAATGTTGACTTATGTAAGATTCAAAAGGCTTACTAGAGTTATAGCTTTAATAGGTGCAACTCTATTTCATTTGATAAGCTAAAAAACCACATTCAACTCCACCACCTATCCTATAAGGTTTTAATTAAGATGGGACAACAACAACTTGATACTACTAGAACTATAACTTTTTTTTTTTTTTTTTTTTTACTAGAACTATAACTTAATGTAACTGAATTGATTTAATTGAATACTCCCTCCGTTCCACATAATTTTAGTTTGACGTGGGTACTACTTTTAAAGTATTGGTTTTATAATAAAATGTGAGTAGGAATGAGTTAGTGGAATATGAGGTTCACTACCAAAAATGGTAAAAATGAAATGGATAAAATTATGTGAGACGGACTAAAATGGAATATTGGGTAAAATTATGTGGGACGGAGGGAGTAATTTTTTCGGCCAAGATTCTCTAAAATTACATATGCGTATAATATTGTTATAATTTTTTGGATTTTATAAGTTCAGTTGAAAAATCTTACTGTATTTATTAATCATGATTTTAATTGTTACATATTTTTTAAATGACTGCATGATTTAATGGATTCAAAAAGTTAGTCCTATCCATTACGTAATCAAATTCCTAAAACGAAGATTAGATAAGATCGCTGACTCAACTCTGATATTTCAAAATAGTTTTAGTTATAATATATAATTAGCACCACCAAGTTGTTTACATTAAGCATTATGGACTAATTGATTAGAAGATAAATCGGTATAAATGAATTAAAGCAACCCATTTTAATATATAGAACGATAATCATATTAAATAAAAATTCGATTCACATAATTTGTTTGTATGGTGAAGTGTCATGCGATCTATTTAAAGATGATCAACCCTTTGTATCAGTCGAAAATTTGCGAAAATATTTTGATTACTTGGTTTGTAGATTTAATTAGTAAGAGGACGTCAAATGATGTGTTTTGATTTTTGAATTTTCCATAAAACTTATGTTGTGATTTCATATTTTTAACAATATTCATTAAAATAAAAAATATTATCAATCTTATTCGTTCACTTGGAACTGCAAAACATTTCTATTCAATAGATACTCCTATATTCTACCAAAATTATATTCTGAATGCACTATTGGATTGGGTAAACTAGACGTGTGAAAATTGATCATGCATAAAACGTGCTTCTAGTCTATTTAATTTATTGTTTACAATTTATAAAATTAGAAAATAGTGGCAATGATAAAAGACATGTACTCTGCATGGTAGATTATACTAGTATAGAAATAAGTCAGGATGGCACGTTATTAATTATATATCCACGAAATTCATATTTCACCTAACCTTTTATATTTAAATGGTTGCCCCCATAAATTATTAAGTATTTGTAACTTTGGTTTTCTAGTTGGGAAATGGAAAGCATTTGTTATTTGATGTGACTGGATTCAATATATTAGGTAACTATTTCAAAATGTATCCTCGGTTCTTTTTATTCACTTAAACTTATTCAAAAAAAATAATCAATTTTCATTTTTATTGAATTCTCTATCTATAGTAGTAAATTGGATATATATTTCATCATTCTTATTTCTAATTAGTACTATTATTTTTTTCTATCTCACGTTAACTCATATATCACATTAAAACTCGGGGATGTCGAATAACAAGACTATTAATAATGAAAGAGTACAATTAACTATTGAAATAGAATAATGTTTGATTATTTATATAGTTTAATTTTTAAGGTTGGATTAAGTTAATGTGGAGAAAAGTAAATGAAATATTTATTACTACTAAAATGAAAAAAAAACCGTCTCGCAAAAATGTATCCCAGGACAAACAAAATTTATTATTCATTTATTTATAAAATAGATCAATGCTACTAGTAAAGTACCTAAAAATATTTTAAAAATCTTCATTTAATTTGTAGCAAAAAATGATTTTCTTAATAATTTTTGTAAATACTAATCCCTCCGTTCCATGGTAGTGGAGTTATTTTGCTATTTTGATACATTCTATAGTAGTGAAGTCATTTTACTTTTTAGTAAAAAAAATCAACACATTTATTCTCACTTTTTTACTCTTTCTTATTTTATTCTCAATTCATCTCTATACTTTTTTCATTTATTGCTTTATTCTTCCTTTATTTCTCTCACTTAATACAATTTTTCTTAAATCTTATGCCGAAAAGAAACGCCTCGCTCCACTGTGGAGACGAGAGTATTTTTTGGATTTTGTATTATGGAGTGGAGAATAATTAAAATTTTGAGATGATATATCATTGGATGATTATTGATTGGGATGTGAAGGTAGTTATCCGTATATAAATCAATTATTTAATTAAATTTGATTTATTAATAGTAATATCTTTACTCAAAAAAGAAGAATCCAAAAGGACTACGATTCTACGAAACTAACTTGTTGGAAAGCGCCTAAAACATTTATTTATAAAAACAAGAAAGAAACATGAATTTGAGAAGGTGATCACCTAAAACATTTATTTGGAAAAAGAAAATCCATTTTCAACATAATTTATCTCTTTTATTGCCTCTTTACTTTGAGTATTGAAGAAATATAAAAATGTACAAATTATCAATATAAAAAGTTATTAACACTTAAGTCCAATTGTATTAGTAGTAAACTAATTCGAATTTCTAATTCTAAAATTATAGTACTCCCTCCGTCTCGGATAATTCAGCCCATTTTGACTGGGCACAGGTTTTAAGAAATGTAATGAAAAGTGAGTTGAAAAAATTAGTAGAATGTGTGTCGTACTTTTATATATTAATTTTATAATAAAATGTGAGTATGAATGAGTTAGTGGAATATGGGTACATTACCAAAAATGGTAAAAGTGAAATGAGACAAATTATATGAGACGACCGAAATAAAAAAATGGGATGAATTGTCAGGGACGGAGAAAGTACTACTACTTATTATAAAAAATTAAAATAAAGGAGAAACATTAATCAACTAATAGAAGAGAAGAGACGACGAAGGAGAAAGATGATGTTGGAGAAAGATTTATTTTTTACAGATAGGATCTACTTATCCACTTTATATACATATTTAATAGATGCTGAGCAAATATTTTAGTGTTAATAATTTTTAGGTGATCCCTTCGAATTGTATACATAATCAGTGCAAAAAATTGTTTGCAATCATTCCAAAATCCATCAAGGAAATCCGACAACTTATCCAGTTCATACAATTAATCGAACTAAATAACTATGATTTGTCGACAATTTCATCAAAAAAATCCGCGGAGTTTGAGCCAGTGGTGGCGATTTGTTTCCTCCGCCACCGCTCCGCCGTCGAGGGCCTCCAGCGCCGCCGCTGATTCGGAGCTGGTTCCTGTCTTCCGAGCTCAAGATGACATTTTTAAGAAGCCCAAAATGTTGTTTTCATCGAAGAATCGTTGCCCAGAAAGTTCTGTAAGTCTTTTGGTTAGAGGAAAAAAATTTACTAGCTTTTATCTGTTGAAATTATTGAATTGGTAAATTAGCTCAAAAATTATTGAATTGCTATATGTTGTTGATTGATCGAGGAATGAAAAATTACTGTCTTTGCTTCTGATTTTCTGCATGATTGAATTCTAGAATGTGTTTCAGGTTTGTGAATTTGTTTTCCTTTGTGTAGCACAGTGTGTGTGTGTGTGTGTATTAGAGATTCTTAAGTTGCAAGATTATTTATGCGGCTGATCAAGATTTGGGAAGATTCTTGCTTGCCTTTTGTTAGATTCTTGCTTTGCTTTGATTTGACTATTTTCTGCTCAAATATGATGAAATCTGGAATATTTTTTTGGCCTTTTATTAGATGATGTATGCTTGTTTGTTTGGAGATTGAGATTCTACTGAGTTTTATTGATGAGTTTTGATGGTTGTGAGAACTATTTAGTTGAATGTTATGTTTATTCGTGATTGTTTGCAGTGGAGCATGCCAATTGGGATTAGTAGGTGTAGATTTTCGACTCAAACTATGGCCGATGCCCCTTTCGATGGTGTGGTAGATGTGCCTTTGGCGCAGACTGGTGAAGGAATTGCGGAATGCGAACTTCTTAAATGGTTCGTTCAGGAGGTGAGTGGATTATCTTCCTTGCTCAATTGATGCTCCGGTGGAAATTTGACAACTTCTGGCTTTGTTTAGGATTTAGTTTTATTGGTGGGGTTTGACCTGTTCAATATTATGTGGTTTTTCTCTCTTCTTGTGATTCATATGTGTGTGTGTGTGTGTGTTCAAGTTATAATGCTATCTATTTAAAAGTTTTTAAAGAAATTGAATCGCTCGTAGGGTGAGCAAGTCGAAGAATTCCAACCACTTTGTGAGGTTCAAAGCGACAAAGCAACGATAGAGATCACAAGTCGTTACAAAGGAAGAGTTTCGAAGGTTCTTCATGTCCCCGGTGATATTGTTAAGGTAACACTAGGACCATAGTTTGGAAGCTTCCTTGTTGAACTTGAATCTAAACACACTATGCTTTACCGGTGCTCAATGGTAGTCTCGTAGTTTCAGGCTTGGTGTATCATATGCCTCGGTACAGATACCAGAAGCATGTTTTTTCTTTCTTTACGATGTTTATGGAGTTCTCTCTTGGATAAAAGTGAAGTTTGTACCTTATCAAGTGTGTTTTCTAATACTCTGTAGGTCGGAGAAACTCTTTTGAAGATGGTTGTTGACGAAGATGCCCTCTTTAGTCAGCCTTCTGAAATATTGGAAGTTATCAAGGCACAAGTTCCCGATGCAAGTAAACCAGAAGATGCTGGTCCAGGTGTCAGTAAACCAAAGGTTGGCGGTGTGAGGTCCACGCCTGCTGTTCGTAATCTTGCAAAACAATATGGTGTAAATATTGAAGATGTTCGTGGAACCGGTGAAGAGGGGAGAGTGTTGAAAGAGGATATCCTTGCTTATGCTGCTCGTGGAGGTGTTCTGAGCGAAACCTCAGCTTCTGCCGATCAAAGTCTTGAAGGAGATCAGATCATCCCGAATATTTCTTCGACATATGGCTGGGAGTATGAAGACCAGACTATCCCTCTGAGGTAGAGCACGTATCCGTTAACTAATTATCTTTTTTGGACTTCAACTAGGTGATCGAGAACATATCCGTTGATATCCATGTCTAATAATGAATATGAATATTGAACCATAAAACTACTGCTTCTGATTCTTGGGTTTTTGTTTTAATTTGCCACGTCTTCTTAGAAACTCGAGTGTTTTCCTCCTGCAGGGGATTCCAGCGTGCTATGGTCAAAGCAATGACGTTAGCTGCGAAAATTCCACATTTCCATTATGTGGATGAGATAAACTGCAATGCCCTCGTCGAGCTCAAAGCATCCTTCCAAAGAGCGAATTCTGATGCAGGCGTTAAGTACACTTTCCTTCCTGTTCTGATAAAGTCTCTTTCGATGGCATTGAGCAAATATCCCATGCTTAATAGTTGCTTTAGTGACGAATCGCAAGAGGTGACTCTCAAAGGTATGTCCACTCGAAACACAGGCTATTATTTCAGCAGGGCTATTTGATGTCGTTAACTGTGATGCTCGAGCAACGATAGTGTTGTTTAGTTATAGATTTGAGTAAAGATGAGAGTTTTCTGTAATCGTTACTTTTTTATGTCGAAAGGATCCCACAACATTGGTATTGCGATGGCTACTCCACACGGTCTAGTCGTACCTAACATTAAGAAAGTTCAGTCTCTCTCCATCTTCGAGGTAACTTGTGTTGAGTTCTCTTTCCTCGTCATGATCTGTGCTATTGCTCTTTATTCGGATCGTTTGCGCTCATTTCTGTTCTCGACCAGATCACAAAGGAGCTGGCGCGGCTCCAAGAGTTGGCCCTGGCTAACAAGCTCAGTTCCGATGACATATCGCGTGGAACCATCACCTTAAGCAACATCGGTGCAATTGGAGGGAAATTCGGCTCCCCCCTCATCAATGCACCCGAAGTTTCCATTATCGCGATTGGAAGAATCCAGAAAGTTCCACAGTATGACGAAGGCGGGAACGTGTATCCCGCCTCGATTATGACGGTAAGTCAGCTAGAAAAAATCCTTCTTGACAGTTAGTCGAATCAAGATCTGCCAAACGGTTAAAATCCCAATCTGCTGCATCTTCCTCAGGTAAACATAGGCTCTGATCACAGAGTTCTCGATGGTGCAACGGTCGCAAAGTTCTGCAACGAGTGGAAGCAATTCATCGAGAAACCCGAGCTCCTGATGCTTCACACAAGATGATCTGAGCCCGCCTGCGTCGCTGGGGATGCGTGGACGCCTGAGGGCGTCGCCTGAATACGAAAACAACGCGTACGAAACACAGCACAAGAAGTGGCGTTTACAAGAAGCAATAAAGAAAGAAACTGCAATGTAAGGACTCCTTTTGCTTTTCAAAGAAAAAGAAGAAAAAAACTAAAATTGTCTTACAACTGAAAGCTCGTTATCAGACTGCTTCGTCTCATTATTATCTCGTTGATTCGTCTACGTTAGGTGCTAGTAAATTATGCTCCTAACATATTCTTGCAAATACGAGAGGTTTGTTTATCCGTTGTGCTCAGAATTAGGCCACTCCAGATTCGTTACCCGACCCGATTACCAACCTGGTTAATTCGATAACCGAATAATCTATCGGTTTCAAGGCTTCGGTTGATCAAAACCGCCTTTAGCAGCCCTACAAGTACAAATCCACAAGAACAGAAAGGATTGGAATAGAATACCACATTTATACAATGGCACACCAAATCATCAGCTCTCTTGAACAACAAATGCTACATTTATTCATCCATTTATTAAGGGAAGAGGAAGAAGCTTTATACATTAGCTTGAAGCCCAGACTCATGAAATTTCAGTGATTGTTTTAGAACTGCTTGATGAAAGCAAGTATATGTTCATTGATCTCATCTGGCCTTTCTTGATTGACAAAGTGAGCAGCACCTTCGAGCACGACGACATCCTCCAACAGTGGCACAAATTTCTTGAACCCGCCCCCGTGTATGAAATCTTTGGTCCCGTGAGTGTGATAGACGAGGTCGTATTCCCCGGTGATAAACTTTGCTGGCACCGTTACTCCAGCTCCGGACCACGGCGCGTTCAGTTCCCAGTTTCTGTAATATAGCAGCAACAAAAGCAAGTAGAATTAGGTATCAATTCAGATAAGGCTATAAATCGATAGTGATGATATAGTGTAATATTCTTCTGAATAAAATGAATTTACAAAAAGAAAAAAAATGAATATACAAATTTACATCTAAATTTCGAAAAATCAACTAAATCAACTACAACCGATTATGCTCGAATAAACTCATGAGCCTCATAGTATTCGGTAAATAAAGCTCGAGGGTGGCTAAGTTAGATTTCACTGCCTAAAAGTCCAAAGCAACATCATATGAAGAGACGAGGTGATACTCACAAGCCAAACGCACGATAGTAATTCACTCCTCCGGTGAAACCAGTCTTCTCGAATCTGCTGACATAATAGTCAAGATCCTCCTCTGTTAACCAAGGTGCTCTATCAAAGGAGTAGATAAATCCTTTGCCCTTAGGGAAGAAAAATGGAGCAGAATCGCGGTATGAAAACACGTTCTTGAGAACCTCCTTGGTGCCAGCCTTCTCAAACACAGCTTCTATATCACCAGGTTCCTGCAAAATTACAAGAATATATCTCTAAACTTAAAGTATCTGTTTACATTTAGGTCCTACATCTATATAAATAAGACAAAAGTGCTTGTAAATAGTTTCATTTTCCATCTACACTTTGCATCCAAAATCAAAAAAAATTGTTCTCAAGAAATCAAAGGATCTAACAAGGTAGCCGTAGGAACCTGTGGCAATAAGACAATCTAAAACCTATAGCCCTTATTCACCAAGTCTTTTAACTCATAATCATATCGATTCAAACAATCTCGAATTTAATTCCAAGCATAAATCAAGGTTGTATAATCCAATCAATAGTCGAAAAAATGGAATACAAGGAGCTACACCTTATAAAAAGAAAGCAAATTGTTCTATTCTCCCACACAAAAAAAATTCCTGATTTTGCAATTAAAGCAAGTGTTTAAAATTCAAATCATGCTAATTTCCTCACTGTTATTCAAGATCCAAACCAACCAAAAATCTTCCCCCAAAATCACATCTTTAGTTGAAAAAATCACCATTCACCACCTCCAATAGCAAATTCAAGATCCAAACCAACCACAAATCTGCCCCAAAAATCACATCTTTAGTGGAAAAATTCACCATTCACAAATCACAACCTCCAACAGCAAATTCAAGACTCTAAACAACCTCCAATCCAAAATCATCCAAGCACACTACAACAACAAAAAAAAATTGAATACAAGCACCAAGAAATACAAGTCAAAGCAAATTATTCTATTTTTCCCACCAAAAATTCAAGAAAAAGTAAATCAGTCATTCAAACTTCCTCACTGAAATTCAAGATCCAAACCAACACAAATCTTCCCCCAAAATCACATCTTTACTGCAAAAAAATCACCATTCACCACCCCAAGAACAAATTCACAAATCTTCCACCAAAATCACATCTTTACTGCAAAAAAAATCACCATTTACCACCCCAAGAACAAATTCACAAATCTTCCCCCAAAATCACATCTTTACTGCAAAAAAAATCACCATTTACCACCCCAAGAACAAATTCACAAATCTTCCCCCAAAATCACATCTTTACTGCAAAAAAATCACCATTCACCACCCAAGAACAAACTCAAAAATCTAGACAATTGATAAGCATATAAGATAGGAATCCCCAACTTAACCCAAAAAATCATGGTCAAAGGAAAAGGATTGACCCCCTCTAATATGCTATTCCTCACTTTCGTGTGAAACCGACGTGAGATCATATCAACAATTTCCAATCCAACTATCATGGAACACAAGTATGAAGCCAAGATCTACAACAGATTAATCTAATTTTCCCACCAAAGATTCAAGTAAGTAACTAAAATCATTCAAATCAACCTAAGTAGGCCACCATTGTGAACCAACCTGAAACCTGCAGATGTAGTGATCATCACCATACAATTTCCTCATCGAGTCAACGGGGTTCATCTCAGGGTTCCTGGGGATAAACGGCACGCTGAGATTGACCAAAGCCCTGACTCTGTCGGGCCTGTACATGGCCAGGTGCCAAGCCACGTAGGCGCCCCAGTCATGCCCAACAACAAACACCTTGTCTTCGCTCGGCGCCACCGCGTCCAGCAGCGCGATCAGGTCCCCCACCAGGTGCATTATGCTGAACTTCGACGCCTCCTCGAGCGGCGCGCCCGTGGTGTCGCCGTAGCCCCGCATGTCCGGCGCCACCGCGCGGTAGCCGTGCGCCGCCACGAACCGCATCTGGTGGCGCCACGAGTACCAGAGCTCCGGGAAGCCGTGGATGAAGAGGACGAGCGGCCCCTCCCCCACCTCCGCCACGTGCATCTGCAGCCCGTTGATGGGAACCGATTTGTGCTCGATTTTCGACATTTTTTTCTTGTTTGATTTCTTACCAAACTCAATTCAACTCTTATATAGAAGTGAAAGAAAAACTTATCATATATCCTGTTAATAACATTTCATTTTGATATTAAAATAATACTCCCTCGTCTCAGATAATTTGGGACACTTTGATCAGGCACAAGTTTTAAGAAATCTAAGGGAGAGTCAGTTGAAAAAGTTGTGGGATGTGAGTCCTACTTTTAAAGTATTAGTTTTATAATAAAATGTAAGTAGAAATGCGTTAGTGGAATATGAGGTTCACTGCAAAAAATGGTAAAAATAAAGTGGGATAAATTATGTGGGACGGACTGAAATGGAATATTGAGACAAAGGGAGTAATATTCACGAGGGAGTTGTAGCTCTACTAAATGGAGTACTCCCTATATTAAATGAAATTAAAACTAATGATAGGATTAGTTTGATTTGGTGGGTTATTAATTACTAGTATGAAGGTATTGGTGATAGTGTCATTTTTTATTCAAAATGAGAGTATTGAAATCAACGTAGAGCTAATGTTGACATTATTGCTTACCTAGTGTTTGGCAGTATTGATATGTCGCATTCCTATTGTTTAACTATGAGGAAAACAATGACATCCTTACCTTCCAAATAAAATCATTAGGAAATGGACATATTTTCATACAGTGGTCTGAACAGATTATTATACTTTCTCATCTATTTTAGAATTATGCGATAAAAAATGACAAACTTCCTTCGTCCCACTCTGAGTGGAGCATTTGTTTTTCAACATGAAAGTTTACGTAGTAAGTATTGTTTTGTTATTTAAGTATAGAGAATAAAGTAAAAAAAAAGGAAAAAAATAGAGAGAGTGATGTTTCTAATATTAGAATCGTGTCATTTAGAGTGAGACATTACAAAAAGAAAAATGTGTCACTTCAGATATGACCCGGCACAGGTTTTAACTTTTAAGTAATGTTATAGAAAGTGAGTTGAAAAAGTTAGTGGAATGTAGGTCCTACTTAATTTTATATATTAATTTTATAATAAAATGTGAGTGTGAATGAGTTAGTGGAATGTAGGGTCTACTACCAAAAAAAGAAAAAGTGAAATGTGATAACTTTTTAGGAACGGACGAAAATGGAAATAAGTGACAAATTTTTAGGCATCGGAGGGAGTAAAATTTTGTTTATTTTATACCAGTACTCCATCTCCACCGGCCTATCGATATTGCAGTATGGTTTTCCCCTTAAGCCCAAGAAAATTTAACAAACACTAATAAGAGGTTTGGGTAAAATGTGCAAGAAATATCATGAAGTACTTTTGCTACATAAAATAGGTCCTAGAAACAATAGAACTAGACTTTAATTAGTGTGATGAATAAAAATATTATATAGTAGTACTATATTAAGTTTTGAAATTAGAATTTCTCTTCTCTAATTCATTAGTACAAGTGGAAACTATTAATTAATTGGACTGCACTTCATTATTAAATCAAATTAGAGTTTCTAAAAAAAATATTTTAGTACTATTATCTTTTACATAACCTCAGGTCCTCAAGATAACATAATTTATTAAAATCTCACCCCTTTTCTCCACACGTACACAACATATGCACACATAAAACTTAATTAAAAGTCACATACTAGTAGAATTTTACACACAACATATATCCACACAAAGAGACCCTCACAATGCAGAGCAGAAGGAAGAAGATGATAAGGCCTTGAAGAAGGAAAGAATATGTTGATTAACTTCATCACACTTCTCTTCATGGAGAAAATGGCCAACACCTTCCATCACCACAACCTCCTTCAACAAAGGGCAATCCTGCTTCAACCCCCCTTTGTTAATGTAGTCCTTGGCGCCCGGAGCATGGTAGGTCAGGTCAAGATCTCCGACCAGGAATTTCACCGGCACTTGGATTTTCGCTCCCCTCCATGGCGCCGTTAGCTCCCAATTTCTACAAATCAACGAGAAAAAAAAAACACTCAAGATTCTAACGTTGATCAAAAGTCTCACATAAATCCAATGTTTTCAAAATCAGATCAATAAGTGAATCGGCAAAACTATCTGTTCATGGTTCAATCTGGTCGAACTTCTAATAGGACCAGCTGGTTCGACCGTTGACAGTCTCGTTGGCGATCCGGTTTGGACATAATAACCGCTAAGCATTTCGACCACTATTAATTGGAAAAACACAACACACAATTTTTTGATGCCATTTCAACCAATATCTTGAACAGTAAGACACTTAACTCGACTCTCTCATTACTTCACAACATAATTCAAGAATTAATCAAGCAAACAAAAGTAAAACGAAGACTAACATGTCGAGGGCTCGGTAGTAGTTCAGAGCTCCGGTGAAGCCGGCAGCGTCGTATTTGCTAGCATAGTAATCAACATCTTCCTCGGAGAGCCATGCGGGTAAAGTGATCGGAGCATCCGGGAACGCCTTGCCCTTAGGAAGGTGAAGTGGCTCCGGTTTTCGGTATGTTAGGATGTTTTTCAAGACATTTTTTGTTCCTATTTGGGCAAATTCATGTTCAATCTGCCCTGGTTCCTGCAAGAGATCAAAGCAACAAACACTAATTACAAAAAAATACTACTACTATATTGTCCAAGACAATCATGTATGGTTACAAAAATATTGAGCAAACCATTTGAAGTTTTTTTCGTAATATGTAATTGTTTGTATAATTTTTCAATCTCAATTTATTTGCACATATGATTGAGTCGACATAAGAAAGAAAAAACCTTGTTGATGTTAGGATTCTTGCCCAAAATGTGTAATGTGTAACTTTTAATATAGAATGAAAACAAAGATAAACTAAATAAATTTTGTGTACATTGTCCCTAAATAAATTGATTTTAATATTTCTTACTATTTCCCCTCTAAATTCTCCCAATTATATTCTAAATCATATCAGTAAAAATTGATTGATGTGAAAGATTTAGTTTTTTAATTTGAAAAAATTAATCTTTTCCAAAATTATTACGAAAGCTAAATATGTAGTACTCCTTATCTATTTCAAATTTAATTATTTATCATCACAAATAGAAATGTCAATCAAATGGGACATCAGTGCTCCAAATAAAAAATGTTTACATAAGTAACAAAAAAATTCTCTTTTCATTATTATACTTCCTCCGTCCCCGATTAAGAGTCACACTTTTCTATTTCAATCGTTTCCAATTAAGAGTCACATTTCATTTAGACCATAAATGGTAAGTAGATCCCACATTCCACTAACTCAATTCACTCGCATTTTATTATAAAACCAATATAAAAAATGGGTCCCACGTTCCATTAACTTTTTCAACCAAATTTTCTTTCCATTTCTTAAAACTCGCGCCTAGTAAAAGCGTGACTCTTAATCGGGGACGGAGGGAGTATTAAAAAGTCTCTTAATTGCTTATAAAAAATTAATTTATAATAGTCTATTTTAATCATAGGCAACGAAATTTAATTAATAAAAAAGGGGGAAAAAACCTGAAATCTGATAATATAATAATCATCTCCATAAAAGCTGCGCAGCGTCTCAATGGGCTTCTTAACCGGGTTTCGGCGGCTGAAAGCGACGCTCATGTTGACCAAGGCCCGGACCTTATCGGGCCGGTACAGGCAGAGGGCCCAGGCGATAATCGCGCCCCAATCGTGGCCCACGACGAACACCTTCTCCCCCGGCGGCGCCACCGCGTCGATGAGCGCCACCAGGTCGCCGACCACGTGCAGCGTGGTGAACTCGGCGGGGTCGCTGGCCGGCGCGCCGGTGGTGTCGGCGTAGCCGCGGAGGTCGGGGGCCACGGCGCGGTAGCCGAGGGCGGCGAAGAAGGGCAGCTGGTGGCGCCACGTGTACCAGCATTCCGGGAAGCCGTGGAGGAAGAGGATGGTCGGGCCCTGGCCCGCTTCCGCCACGTGCATGTTCAGCCCGTTGAGGGTTAGGGATTTGTGCTCGATTTCTTCCATTTTTTGGGGGTGGGATTAGAAGAAATGTGGGATTAGGGTTTTTAATTAAGGTTCAAAATTGAGGAGGAGTAGTTGATTCATACCTTTAGGCTTTAAGGCTTTAAGTAGAAGTGTGATACACGACAGGAAGAGATTCTTTGTGTGTGTAAACTGATTTTTGTAGTAGTACGTGCTCCTTCCGTCCCATTTTAGGAGTCTCAGTTGAGTTCGGCACGAGTTTTAAGAAATACTACCTCCGTCTCCCAAAATTTGATACACTTTGACCCGACACGGGTTTTAAGAAATGTAATGGAAAGTGAGTTAGAAAAAGTTGGTGGGACGTGGGTCCTACTTTTAAAGCATTAGTTTTATAATAAAATGTGAGTATGAATATGTTAGTGGAATATGGTGTCCACTACCAAAAATGGTAAAAGTGAAGTGTATCGAATTTTCAGGGACGGACCAAAATAGTAAACTGTATCAAATTTTTAGGGACAGAGGTAGTATAAAGGAAAGTTGGTGAAAAAAGATAGTGGAATGTGAGTCCTACTTTTATATATTAGTTTTATAATAAAATGTGTGCGGAAAAATATGAGTGGAATGTGGGGCCTATTACCAATTATAGAATATTCCAACCGGAATTCCTAAAGTGGGACACCTAAAAATGATAAATCGGGACTCCTAAAGTGGGACGGATGAAGTAGTATTTAAATTTGAATAAAATTTCTGTTATTAATTACTCTCCTCATTCTATAGTAGTGGATACTGAAATCATCATTTTTTTTGCTAAAAGTCAACATATTTCTTCTCATTTACTTTACTCTAACTTATTTTATTCTCTCTTCATCTCTCTACTTTTTTCATTACATACTTTATCCATCTTTTATTTAACCCACTTAATATATTTTTTCTTATTCTCCATGCCGAAATAACTGAATAAGATACTCCATAACTTAGAACATATAAATAAGGTCAAAAGTAAATTTGGACCACAAATAATTGGAGTACTTCTACATTACTCATGACATAAGATATAAAATTACAAAGTGGGAAAGATAAGTTAAAAAGTAGAATTAAAAATAATAGTAATATATTAACAATATATATTGTTTACATAAAAGTAATAGTATGTTAACTTATGTGAATAAAAGATCATAGAACGGAATTCTCTCTTTGCAAGAAATGAAGCGTTTGCTTTAATAGTAAAGCATGAAAATTTCAAAACCTCTACGAAAAACACAATTTTTTCGTCAATAGTCAATAATCTTTTGAATTTTCATCTACAGTTGTCCACAAAAACTAATTTATTCTTATTTTTTGTAAAATTTTCTTTCTAATATCTTCGACTTGTTTGTTTCTTCGAATAAACAATTTGATTGAACGACAAAAATTTTGCTAGTGGGAGAGCTGCTGTCAAAATGTACTTTCCAGCACTTAATCAACTTAGTATTTTCTAAAATAACATAGATATGGGATTTAAAAAATAAATTTCTCGAGGGAATAATTCGAGGTTTTTTAACTCTTAACTTGCCTTTTTCTTAATCAATCAATTATTTATTGAAACGAGCTTTTCTCAAGAATCTATATTGATTTAAATGACCTTCTGAAGGCCCAAGCCCATTAATGATATGCTGCTATTGGGGCGAAGAAAATGAGTTTTTCAAGCCCATTTATGTATTTTAATTTTCATTTTTGTAGCTCTAACTAAGTACTAGTAGTAATAATTTTGGTAAGTTCTTATTTCCATGTAGAGTCTTTTTATGAGATTTGGCAAGTCCAATGAGTATATTTTTAAAATGGCGTGGTTTTGGTTAAATTTTAAAACTGTTGATTTGGGTTTTAAATTTTGCCAAATAAGAATTTTGGGGATAGTTGAGTTTTATCAGCAAAATCAGTTAAGTAGTACGAACTAAATAAAAATTCGCATATTTTTTACTCCCTCCGTCCCACAAAGATAGTCTCACTTTGATTCGACACGGGTTTTTAGAATTATAATGAAAAGTGAGTTGAAAAAGTTAGTGCAACGTTGGTCCTACTTTTATATATTAGTTTTATAATAAAGTGTGAATAGGAATGAGTTAGTGGAATATGAGTCCACTATAAAAAATGATAAAAAGTGAAATGGGAAAACTTTGTGGGACGGACAGAAATGGAAAAATGGGATAATCTTTGTGGGACCGGAGGGAGTATTAATAAAATCGTGTATAATCTCAATGAATTTCGAAATTTTATGTATTTACGTGCTAATATATTTAAATAATAATTGAACTAGAGGAAAAAAAATATAGTAATTTAATGTGAGCATTATATATTTATTGTAAAATCCGCCTATAAAATACTCATATCTTGCATTGAATATTTTAATCAATGATAGTAATTAATGTAACCTCGTGGTAGACGATGGGACATTAAATTATCAAGATCTAACATGTGTCTCTTCTTGGGTTGGGCCCATCATATGATCCAATTGCCATGTGAATTTTAGTCACATAATTACACACTTAAGTTAAGTCCATGTCATCCTCATTTAACTCACATCTAAGTCCATGTCATCCTCACTTGACTCCAAATTTTGGAGATATAATATATGTCGCACTCGAATTTATTTGGTATACTAACTTTGTATCCTTTCTACTTAATTTCATCTATTTATGCATAGTATTATTCATTTTTTTACAAGAGAGAGATAACACTCAAAAAAAATATGATGATTGCATTACGATTATATATGCATGGCTGAGCCACCCTCATCGTATATTACACCTCTTAAAATAGTTCTAATAATTTTAATAGCTTCAAATTTCAATAATTCAATCATGACTAGCCGTGAAATGCAGATACACTTCTCGATACATATTTTAATATACCTTGCCATTATAGGCGGAGGAAAGCCCAAATCTAGGACTCCTCCTAATCAATATGACCCTTATTTTTCAAACTTATTTTTAAAAAATGATAATAAATAATTAAAGTGGAGAGATATTAAAGTAAGAGATAGAATAATATAGAAGAAACTCACATTTATATTATTTTTTCTATTACTTTACCTTTTCTCTATTTTAATTACTTATTATCATTTTTGCAAAACACGCGTGTAAAAGAAAGGATCGAATGGATAGAGTAACTAACAAGGTTTGTAGGCACATTCCACGCTCATATTCGAATCAACAAGGTGAACAACCATTACACATTTACCAAAATTCGTGACAGGTCAAATGATAACAAATTATAAAGACCAAAAAAGATACTGTATTTATTAGTATTATTTTTCTAAAATACATACATAAAAAAAGAGATCGATCTTAGCGGGAAACGGAGGGAGTACCTAGCAAGATTTAAAAGCACATTCCACACTCATATTCGAATCAACAAGATGAACAACATCATCATCATCACAGCTAACACGACTCAATCACATTTTTTTCTTTTACTAACTTTTCAGATTTTACAATCTTTTGATAAATAAAAAAGACAAGTCACTCGCATTTCTTGAAAAAGTCTACATAGGAAAACTAAAAAACATTCCATTCAAACAAAAAGCGCCAAAAGCGGTCATCAGCTCAGCCCATCACGTGACCAAATAAATGGGCGTCTCCGCCGCATTCACCTCCCGGAGACTCAAATACGGGATTCCATCCCCACCCTTCACCAGCGGCCCCGACCTGTAACAAGGCGTCGAGCCCCCGCTCCTGCTCTCCGTCACGTAAATCGGCCCCGATATCGACCCAATCCGGCTTCTGCCGCCGTGATCAGCGGCGGCGGGGGGCGCCCGTTTGGGAAACTTGAAGAAGAGGAGGAGGGCGCTGCGCCACCACCGCTTCTTGCTCTTCTTGATCTTCTTGGACGATTCGTCTCTGGAAATGGGCTTCTGAAGCTTGAAATGGACGTCTATGGATGATTCCCTCTTGTGCCTTCGAGCTTCTTCCAAAACCTGCAAAAAAAAAAAAAATCAAGAAATTGGAGAGGCCCATTTTGTTATTTGGATTAAAGATTGGATTTTTTTAATGGGTTGAGTGATTTTTTACCTGAAAGTAGTCGATTTGGGGTTCAAAGCCGTAGTCGGTGAAGTGTTGAGGAATGGGGAAAATGGGGGATTTGTTGGACATTGATTTTGTTGTGAAAATGTCCATTTTTTGCTATGTTTTCAAGAGTGATAGTATGAAGTGTTTGTAGCTTTGAAATGAAGGATATAGAGAGGGAGAAGTGCAAGTAAGTAGACGTAGTTACACAATTTTGTAGTGGACTACTTGTTGTACAGCTTGACCTAACCATATCATTGCTTTAATAAATGTTACAGACATTGCAAGTGAGTTCAGTAATTATGTACCTACAGTATGTCATATGAATTGTTACAAATTGGTCCCCGCAAAGACCATTGCACCAATCCCACAAATTTGATGTTTTCGAATGACGTGGCACTGAGGGCGATGGGTCGAACTAGGTTACTAGAGCGAGGTCGTGAAGGTGTCGTCCTTCGTCCTTCGGGGAAAATGCATCCATGAACTACGATTTTTAGTTAGAGCCTGGACACATGACTAGAAATTGAATATTCATGTTTAGTTCGGATTTCGTGTTAGTATAAGTTGAATATATTGGTTATATAATCTTGTGGTTTTTAATTTATTTTGTGTTTCTTGGAGTTCTTCTTGACCTTTTGGGATTCTTAGCCTTACTTTGGATGATCATTTTGGAAATTAGTAGCAAGATGGCTAATGAATAATTTAAAAAGGGTTGAGATTTTCCCCAAATTGAGATATAAAATGATTAAATTTATTGAATGATCATTTATTGAATAATCTAAAAGGGTTGAGATTTTCCCCAAATTGAGATATAAAACGATTTAATTTGTTGAATGATCATTTTGGTAAATTAGTAGCAAGATGGCTAATGAATAATCTAAAAGGGTCGAAATTTTCCCCACGAATTGAGGTATAAAATGATTTGTTGTATAATCATTTTAGTAATGTTCATATTTATGAAGTTGAATTTTGTTTGCAAATGAGGTTCAACTCCACTTCCAAATTTCTGTGTTTGTGTTTTCTTGATTAGAGCAAATCAGAGCTGTGTATCGCGTAGCTTCTCCGAACAATTTAGGCCCTAAGGTCGACAAACTCTACGACCAATGCAAGAATACGTTCGAGGACTACATCTCTTCTGAGGTGAACCCTGACTTTTTGCAAAAGGAAAGTCTATGCACACTGAAAACACGTTTGTATTTCGGACTTTTGTGTGCGCGAACGAACATGTAGCTTTTGCCGAGAGGATGGAAGAATCACAAAGTTATGTTATATCCAAAAAGGCACTAGGAATTCTATGATTAGGCCAGACAAATTTCTTAGCATGAATCTGTCAAAATCCTACTCCAATATTCTGATAGTAATCAGTGTTGTTTTCTTACAATGGCTATTAGGTTTACGGAGAAATCAAAGATCAAGTGATCAGAGACGCTGCATCATTTGTAAGTCGTTGAGTGATTTTTAGTCGAAAAGCATCAGATTCTTTAACAATTTTTGTGCTAAACATTAAACGAACGAATGTACATGTATCATGTATGTAGAGGGAGTGTGAATTAGAGGGAGTGTGAAGGCGTTGCGCCCCTGGCTAAACAAGTGGTGAGTATATTCGAGGAAATAGGCGGTGATGCGCTGAGAAACACGGGTGAAAGATATGAAGAGGCCATGGTTGAAGATTCTGCAAAATTCTATTCAAGAAAGGCCTTAGACTGGATGTCTATCTTATCATGTCTTATGATGAATGCATGGTTATGGTTGTATGTATCGCGTTTCAATCTCTTCGTTTTGTTTCGCAAATACTTATACACGACACGAAAAGTGATTGAGAAGGAGAACTCTTGTTCCCATTTCGAAATGTGTAGGTTGAGCAATGCTTAGAAATGGAGGAAAGTAGAGTTTCAGAATACTTGAAACTCACAAACAAGAACATAGTGTTTGTGGTATGTTTCATGTGTTCTCTTTTGATGTGTTGTGCAACATGAACTGCTCAACGTGCATGCACAAAAGCTTGAAGAAAAGAGATAGATGGAGTGAGATTTCTTATGTAGAAAACCTTCAAAAACTAGAGCAAGATTGTTAGCGTCTGTTTGATCACGAGAAAGATTTTTACAAAAGTTATAAAATCAACACACTATATTAATTTAAATTTGTTACATCTAATTAAGCAAATCAAACGGCCCTTAGATTATAAGTAAAGCCATAAAGTATAATTCTTAGATGTGTGTTTAAATACACTCATAACCTTTTTATTTGTTAGTAATATACAATACTATTGTTTTGTAATTACAACTATGAATGACGGATAAAAAATGAATTTAAATTTTATACTAGTATTATTTTACAGTTTTTATTTTAATTATTTTAAACTTGTTTTATGCTGTTTTAGTTAAAAAAAAACGGAGTACTAAAAGTTTTCTTTATGAATTCAAATAATATTACTTGAATTTATGACACGCAAAAAAAGGAAGCACGTTCTCTTACAGTTGCTTTTTTACGCCAAACGGCGCCGTTTCACTTTGGCGGGTGAAAGCGTCGTGGCTGATTTGGGGGAATCATGCCGATGAAGAAGCTCTAGGTATAGAATACTAGAAGTTCACTGCTTGCTTTCTAAACATTTCGAAGATTTCTCGAAATTCGCGGTAAATAATTCGATTTTCCTCTGCTCCATTTAGTTTTGATGTAGTCTCGTCTTACTGATTTCCTATCAATTTAGTCAGAATTAAATTATCCTTTTCTTCCGCTCTACTTGTTGATTTGTTAAAAAGATTGAAATTGCATGTGTTTGATTAAATGTTTAACTGATTCCGCGTTTTTTGCTGTAGTTGTAAATGAAATGTCATACTACTATTCATGGATATCTGCATTTTGTTATTATTCAAGTCTTCAATTAGGAAGGAATTATTTTCATTGATTGCAATGTTGTTTTGAAGTACATTTAGCAAGAGAGGAGTTGTTTATGCCCTGCTAATGTTGTGATCATCGTATCTATGCTGAGAAAGGCTGTATTTTCCTTAAAGTGATGGCGCCCAGGACTCGGAAACCAGTAGCGAAAAGAAGATCGAATCATGTATCGCGAGATGAGGGTGGAGTGGAGGAACACGGGCAAGAACAAAACGAGCAAGAACCGGAGTTGGAAGTCAGTCAACAACCGATTCAAAAGCGAGGTTGAACATTTATACTATTATTAAACAACTAGGTTGAATTTGTTACTCCACTTAGGAGAGTTTTGATTGCCTTCTCATTTAAGATTTAAAGCATTAATTATGCATCGTATTACCTTTTTTAGTGATGACTCGTAGTACTCAAAGTGCAACTGCTAGTCGTACTGCTCGTTCTGGGATTCTAGATAAGCTGCAAATGATGGGCAATCAGCAGCAACTGGAGCCACAAGTCTTTCCACAAGCTTCTATGGAGAAAGGTTAAACTTGCAATGCTTGAGCTTGTATTTTATAGCGTATGCTAGACCACTTTATTTATAAAAAAAATTGAATCAGTGACAGGTCCTAGAACTCGGGGAGCAACTGGAAACCAAAGTGGGTATCACAGGTTCGAAGAATTGGATCAAATGGATGGAGATGGGCAACTCCAAAATGAAGAAGAACACCGAAACCAAGGTTAGGTTTTTTGTCAATAGAAGTTACAAATGATATGCTTATATAAAATCATTATGTACTCTTAGTATTGAAGAAGAGGGACATGCGAGGAATTTAATGAAACATAAGTTGAATATCTGCACGTTATTTCTATATAATCCTTTGATTTTTATTTTAATTATTATATTGTAGTAAGTCCTTTATGGAATCGTCTTATGGTATGGAAGAGGACCAACACTAATAGATATTTATGGATTGAATAATTTATTTGAAGTTGGATTTATGGACTCTACTCCATGAGATGGTCACATGCATTTTTTGTGGATGTTATTTTATTCATTGATGTATTCATCTATAATTTTTTTGCTTGCAGAAACGGCTCCCAGGTCCCAAAGATCAACTGTAAGTAGAAGACTAAATCATGATTATCTGGAAGAGGATGAAATGGATGAATATGGACAGCAAGACAACGAGCAGTATACAAACTTGGAAGTCACTGATGCACTTAAAAATGCGTTTCAGATCTGTAAGTGTTGTCTGACTTTGCTACTTATAAGGATTAGTCATGAAGGATTGTTGCATTGATAGAAGTTAGTTAATCTACTTGACTAATTATTGTTAATTGGTTTCCTATTGCGTATTAAAACACAATGCATTAATAATCAATCAACTATCGCTTTTTACATTTTTGGTAGTGATGGCTTCTGGTTCTCAAAGAGCGACTACCAATCAAAACCATGGTGCTTTTCAAGAGAATCATCAAAGACGGGAGAACGGGAATTGGAAAAATAGGCGACAAATGCGGCCACCAATCAGTGAACAAGCTTCTGGTGAGGAGAATCACACCTTTGGGCCCTTTTGTAGTATATGGTGTATTGTTTGTTGCAAATTTTTGCATGTCCCCGTCTTTTGGAACTATTAAACCTAACTCCTTTTGGTATTGATATTTGTAATATGAATAGATGATATCTTTCAGTCAGTCTTAATATTTGGGTATAATCCAGTTTAGTTTCATTTTAATTTTTCTGGACAATGTGTGGAATTTCAAAGGTTTGTTAATGCTGTTGTTAAAATTTAAATGGAAATAACAGCTAATCGGATTTTTTGTTGTAGCCCTATTTATGTTATAACAGTTTCTGACTTATAAACCATACCTTTCTTTTTTTTTTTACAGTCATGACTCCTACAACTAGGAAGGCAACTGGAAGTCACCTTGAGTATCACAGATTACAAGATGAGATCCAAATGGAAGTAGATGGACAGCACCAATATGAAGAACAACCAGACTTGCAAATGACTCGGCAAGGTAATTTTAGTTCATTGTCAACACATACAGTTACAAGTATAGAAGAGTAGCTTAACTAAGAAATTACTGAAACATCAGTGGACAGATATTGCTCATTTTTACTATTCAGCACTTAAACTGAAAATAGTCAATTGCTTATTTGGTATGTACATTTAGCAGTACAGATGGGTTATATCTTGCTACCATTGTGATCATCTTATTCATACTTAACATTTTTGTCGCAGTGATGACTTCCAGTACCCGAAGATCAACTGGGAAAAGAAAAATAAACCAAAGATTATTAGATAGGGATGAAATAGAGGAACATGGGCAGCAAGGAAATGAACAGCCAAACATGGAATACACCCAAGAAGTTGAAAGGGCATTAAAGATCTGTAAGTTTTGGTTGGATCTGTTAGTGAGTAGTGAAACTTTGTTAAAAAACTTCTTAAAGATCTTCTTACGTTAGTACGGCATGCATAAAATAAGAAAATGCATTAAAGATCTTAAAGATGTACTAAACGTGATAAACAACGTGAAAATACATCTTTTTACATTGTTTATCACATTTACATATTCAAATTTAGTGTGTTAATTAGTTCTCATATTTTCTCTAGTGATGGCTCCTAGTACTCGCAAAGCAATTACAAATCGAACTTCCCGATCTGGATTTCGAGAAAATAACCTAATAAAGGAAAATGGGCAACCAGAGAATAGGAAACAACTACAGCCGCAAAACGGTCACCAAGCTTCGGGTGAGGATGATCTTTTTTTGATGTCTTAACAATTTCTGACTTATAAGATTTATTTTTCTTTCTACAGTGATGCCATCTAGAACTTGGAAGGCAACTACAAACCAAAGTGGGTGTCACAGATTACGAGACGAGGATCAAATCGAAAGGCATAGAGAACACCAAAATGAAGAACAATCAGAGTTTTTAACGACTCAGCTGACTAAGGATAAACAAGGTTATTTATTCTTTTTATAAAAGTTTTAATGCACATACTATTTTGATTAATTGTCTATACTTAGTAGCGGGGAATGGTTACAAACTAGGAAATTGTGCCTGGTATGATAAATTTTATTTATTTATTTGATTATGAGGGAGGTGTAGTTGGGGTTGATTAAATTTTTCTCAAGTTAGAGATGTAACTTTTCTTTCAGAAATTGGACTCGCACACTCTCACTTAGTACTTGTGAGTGAAATTATTATCTATCTTCAACTCTTTAAAACTTGAGGTCGAAAATGGAAAAGAGGTAATATTGCTTTCACTAATGAATAGATAGATGAAATTTGATATCACCATCTTCAATGTTAGGCTGTTTATCATCCGCAATAGGAAGAAGAAATGACGCGGCCCTGCTCAATATTCGTATTCGATATTTCATTTGCTAGCTCGTGTTTAGCTACTTTATTTTTATGTACATTTATCATTAGTGAACAATTGCAAGTACTACTTTGTGATTATTGTATATACTCATGGTATAACATTTAATTAGCAGTTATGACTCGTAGTACCCGAAGACCAACTGCAGGAAGAAGAGTCTTTCATGAATTACTCGATGAGGATGAAATAGAGGAACATAGGCAGCGTGAAAATAAACAAGCATCAGATGTGGAAGTCACTCAAGCGATTGAAAATGCATTGAAGATCTGTAAGTTCGATTGAATTTTTTGTTAAATCAGTACATCTCCCTGATATCAGTAAAAAAGATTGACTTAATTGTTGCTTCAAAGATTAGTCCTAATTTGTCTTACTTTATTGGTCTTCTTACATATTCAAACTCTATTGGTAGTGATGGAACCTAGTACTCGAAGAGCAACCACCAACGAAACTTCTCATCATGGATTTCAAGATATCAGTCAAGAAGCTTCTAGTGAGCCAGATCAACTTTATATTTTTATAACATGGAGTATTTTACTATTTTATAAAGAATTTTGGAGTTGTTAATATATCCTGTTCAGTTTCTGCAGTGATGCCTCCGAGATCTCAGAATGCGACTAGAAACCAAAGTGGGTTTCACAGATTAGAAGATGAGGACCAAATGGAGGGAGATGAAGAACAACAAAATGGAGAGTCACCAGAGATGCAAAAGGCTCAACAAGCAAATAATGAAAAAGGTATAGTATTTAGATAAAGGAGTTGTGATAAAAAAAAATTATTTTAATTCAACCACACTTCATTTTTTTAATGTGAAAGAAACAAAATTAGCGGCCAACGAGCGGTTTTGCATCAAACTACTGGGAAGTTGAGCTTTGCCGAACTGGAAGAAAGATTGGTGAGAATAATAGTTTGATGTTCCCCTCTTATACTAGCAAATTCCTAATCAGACGTCCTTATCAATATGCGATTTTTGTAGAAAGAGCGTTTGGGTCGATCTCCAACACGTGTAGAGATGTTTGCCGCATGCTTTACTCATCGTGATGGCAATCCCTCGACTCATGAAGCTGGAGTTGCACTTGTATGAAAGAACAGTTTTTTATTCTAGGTTATTTGATGTGTGTTTTCCATTTGGATAGATTATTTGTCTTTGGTCGTTGACTCGTTGTACAGGCTCGAATGAGAGAGCAACAGTCAAAACTGCCTCAAGGTTCAGAAGATCCGGTTCAGCCCAATCACGTTATAGGCCATGATCCATTAGGTAAGGTACGGTTCGGATTCGGTGCAAAGGGAGACACTCCAAGTCGCGGTGCATGCTTACAAATGCTCTCGGAAAGCCAAGCAGCAATGAGGCGAATGGAGGAAAGGATGGATCAGTTTTCAAAAGTAATCGAAAGATTGCAGACGGAAAAAATGCAGCCAGAGCAAAACCAAAATGATGTTCCTCCTACACGCACACCTATATCACCTAATCAATCTTCCAACTCAAATATCGTAGGATACAAACTTCAGGTATGTAATGGCATTTTCTTTATCCTAATTTCACCCTTTTGTTGGATCTTCGTCATAATCTATGTAAAAAACCTTAGGTTGGAGATTCTGTGTGCTTGAAGAGTTTGTTCGATCCAAAGAAAATTGTGGCCAGAGGCTGTCTTGAAACTGTAGATCCGGATGAATACGTTGGAGGAAGACGACTCGGATCAAACTGGTATGGAGTTCAGATTTCTGTTCCCATAGAGTGGGATGAAGATTTGATTAGGCCGTTTTCAAACTTTTCCACAATCGGAGAAGCAGTAGGGAATCGCGTCGCATGGCCTCACCACCTGGTAATGTTACTCTTGAACCCTTTAATCATTTATTTGAACTTGTATTATTTCATGTTTATGAATGAGATACTAACATATATCTATATTAAAAAAAAAACAGGTTACTGATAAATAAAGATATTCAAGAAAAGCAGGTTACTGTTAAATAAAGATATTCAAGAATAGCTGACTTATCATTTGGTGGAAGGCTTTGAAGATGAATCACTACATTTTGAGGGCATTCTGATCACCATTTAAATATTTATGTATGCTGAATTTTGTAAAAAATGGTTTGTGGGATGTTAAATTTTAGACCATATCTGTTAAAAAACAGAGGATATGTGTTAGAGTACTATTTAAATGATAGCTGAAAGTATCAAAATTAAACAAGATAAAAAGATTGTAATTGAACTAGAAAATGGCACGAAATAATGAAGTGAAGGAACTTTTTTCTCTCTTGAAAATGCACAAATTAACTCAACCTTTTGCACTTGCCATTTTTCATAATTTGATTTGATCACTAACCGATGCACTTTTTAGCCCCAAGAAAAAATTTAATAGATGCAGGTTTTGATTCTGGGTTATCAATCTCGAAACATAAAAATTTCAAAGTGTTATTATTATGCTATAAATTTCCATTTTCAACCATGGCAAAACTAAAATTTTTCTACCACAATCGAAATTTTATCTTCTATTCCAAAACTTTTTTTTGTTCCAATTACATTACTTAAAGTTATCAACTTCATTACACATCACTTTGCGTATTTCTTGGCCTAATCTAAGTTCATGACAAAAAGCATAAAGATAAGAAGGCAACCATGTGTTGTTCATCAACAGATCTTAGCATATCAATTAGAAAAAAATTTAAGCACCTCAAAACTCTACTTCTGTTTATTATTATCCATCTTGCCAAAAATTTGCACGAATTAACTGCACTAATCAATAGAAATAAATTGGTAATACTACCACAAACATGGTATATATGCATAAACTCGAATAAGTAAGAAAGAGATAATAGCAAGCTGAAATTCATACTCAAAAGAGAAATGTTGACAAACATGGAATCACATAGTCAAATAGAAAAAGTAAAGATCTTGCTAACTGATCAACATTTTTGTACAATCACATCTGCATAAGGGGAAGAGCTTGCTACACTCAGCACCTTCTCTCGAGCCAAAATGAACGCCTTTGGATTTGCTAAAAACACTCTTATCCGAAGTAGCATCTTCTCGAGCACACACGCATTTCTCAATAATACTTCCACTACTGGAACAATGGAGGCATCATGCGCGTTCCAAGTGATCTCGATTATCTTAAGTCGGAGTAGGGAGAGGCCGAGAGAGCTTGTTTTAGGCACCAATGAGCTACATGCACTAACCTCAACCACGTAGGGTTCTTCATCTTGGTACAAAAAACTGATGTACCTCTGTTAATTGAATTGTATCAATATCGGATAGATAGTCCTTATGAAAGATTTCGTACGAGCTGTTGGACTTGTATACTAGAAAGCATGTTATAGAATGTATTGATCGCATTTATGTCGACATCAGTTGTCCAAAACATATCTAACGTAGAATTAGATCTCCATGAATAGTCGAGGACACAAACAACATCATAAATGAAAAAAAAAATTCAGAGGTGAAGAAACAAGATGTATACCGCTTTACATTCGACAACTAACATCATCAGCTCAGGAAACATGTCGACGACATCAAGCAGTCCATCGACTTTAGTAGGGTAGAGTTTCAAAAATGTGACATTCGGAAACGATACAAAATTATCCTTCTTCATCTCCAATAGAGCCTGATATAGGGAACTAATTTTAAAACAGAAACTTGTCATTTATACTGAATCATAATGAGCAACCAAACCTGGATGCATGAATAAGTTAAAGAGAGCTTTTGGAGATGGCAGATGAGTTAATTTTGTGATGGAAGAGCATGAGTATAGGCGGCGATGAGCAATGTAGTAGAGATTGATTCTTTCACGCGAGCGAAGAGGGTATGAAGGGGGGTTGGCTTCCAAATGCAGCTCTTCCACTTGGTTTGCGATAGCGAAGAGCAGGCATGAATCAATATCAGCAGACATGTGAGGTAAGAAATCGATATGTAGGGTGAATTTGAGAATTTTGGGAGCTCTCCAACGTGCAAAAGCCCAATGCACGAAGGTTTGGAATTTGTGGAAATCGGCGTTGGTGGAGTGGCGGAGATGGAGGGAGGGGATAGTGGTCCAGAGATGTTTCCACCATCTGGAGAGAAAGCTTGTGCTAGCAGCATCTATCATCGGTAAAAAGGAGAGAATGGAGAGGATTAGAGAGTCGGGCAAATCACTGAGGCGATCGTCGTCCATTGATGCTGATTTTTGGAATTGAGAAGATGAAAAGCAGCTATTAACAGGAAGATATAATGAGATACTGTACAGGGACATGAAGACTAAACGACGTCCAAAAAGGTGATATATACGTCGGTTTAGTAGAATGGAAGTGCCGAAGTCCAATGAAGAAGATGAAGAGTTTTCGTATAGTGATTCAATAGTGATGGATATTTTATCAATTGTTAAATTTGTGCTTTTAATAATCAGCTGTAAAACATTTTATAAAAAATTCATGACGAAATATTTTGACTTTTTATTTGTAAGATGGTGATATGGCGTAT
Organism: Salvia hispanica; assembly: GCF_023119035.1. Classification (NCBI taxonomy): domain Eukaryota; kingdom Viridiplantae; phylum Streptophyta; class Magnoliopsida; order Lamiales; family Lamiaceae; genus Salvia; species Salvia hispanica. Next base: position 55,179,998 of record NC_062968.1, on the reverse strand, counting down.
GCACATATACATATATATATGTTGCCGTTGCGCCGAGTGGCGTTCTAACGCCGGATTATCGCCGAGCGATCGCCGGCCACTGTGGCGACGCTCGGCGATAATCGGCGATAATTAAAATTTTTTTTTTTTTTTTTTTTTTTTTTTTTTTTGAACCCAACGGCTATTTTACATTCCACCCCTATAAATATTTCCTCCACTTCCTCCATTCATCACCCACAATCTTCATTCTCTCCATTTTCAATCTCTTCTCCCAATCTTCAATTTTCATCAAAATTATGAGCTTTTGGAAGAAAAGTTCCCGATCGGGTAAGGATAAGGGTAAGGGGAAAGAGTCGAGTTCACAAATTCCCAACACGGATGAAGCAAACGAGCAGTGGATGCAGGTCGTTGTTGGCGATGGGTTCTCCTCCCGGCCAACTTCCATACGGGGGTCCGTCTCCTTTGCAGACTCCTCCGGCGCGGAGACTTTCTCCGTACTTCAACTCTGCCGGCAGAATGCCCTTTCCAGCCGACGATGTGTATCGGCCCCAGTTCGACACCCCCGGATCAACCCCAGGCGACCAAGAATCTCGGGCCGCGACACGAGCGCGGAGGACTTCGAGGTGGAAGAAACGCCCACCGAGCCGCCTTCTAGGAGCGGGAGGGGGAAGGCGCCGGCGTCGTCGGCTGCGGCTGATACGGGTTCCGATGAGAGGCCGAAGCGGGTAAGGACTACTTACACTCTGCAAGAGTCCGAGCTGATAGCCGGCTGCTGGGCGGACACGTCACAGGACGCGGAGCGCGGCAACTACCAGAGGCTGAGATCATATTCTGGGAGCGGATTGCCGCGAAGTACGGGAGCCACAAGGCTGCCTCAATGAAGGACCATGGCGGCGAGGCGATCCGTCGGCATTGGGAGCGCCTCATGAGGGACTGCGGGCACTTCAACGGTATTTATTCTAACTTGATGACTCACATGACGAGTGGCCAGAACGAGCACATGGTCCGAGATGAGGCCATCCGGATGTATAGTAGCCAGTACTTGTCGACGAAGGGCTTCAAGTATTGGAACATCTACGATAAGCTGAAGGATCTCCCCAAATTCCGGACGGGAATGCACGACGCGCTGCACGGGAAATCGGTGCGCTCGCGACTTAGCGTTTCGGAGAGCGAGGGGAGCGCGGCCCACATCGACTTGAGTGGGGATGGTCCGCACGAGCGCCCGGAGGGAGTGAAGAAGGCGAAGGGGAGGCGGAAGGGGAAGGGCGCAACGTCGGAAGTCGCGTCGGAATCCGTCATCGACTTAGAAAAAGCCACTTATTCGAGCAATGTCGCCAATCTGACCCAGATGTACACGCTGTACTTCACCGGCGGCGGGACCCCTGAAGAAAAGGCGGCCCTCTGGAAATGCATCCAACACCTGCAGAGTACGCTGGGGCTCGATCCCGACGCCCCTCCGGCCCCTCCGTCTTAGATTTTTTTTTTTTAAATCTTTGTTTATTTGCGTTTTTTATTTGTAGTTTTTTTTTTTCTCGTTGTATTATATTTTCCAATGATTAATACAACGATGAATTGTTCATTATTAGTCTATTTATTAAATACATTTGTAGGGAAAATTAAATAATATAAAAAATAATGATGTAAAAATGAAATGTTGAGTTAGGGAGAAATAAGGGAGAAATAAGGGAGAAACCAATGTAGCACTTGGCTAAAAACTGGGGATAAATTTTGGTGCTGATGTGGCGCTGATGTGGCAATAGTGATGGATATTTTATCAATTGTTAAATTTGTGCTTTTAATAATCAGCTGTAAAACATTTTATAAAAAATTCATGACGAAATATTTTGACTTTTTATTTGTAAGATGGTGATATGGCGTATGCACATATACATATATATATGTTTTAAATTGATGACATGGATGGAATATGTGATAGCTGATAAGTGTGTTGAGAAAAACAATATCTTTGTAGAATTCGCACATGTCACATTAGAATTTTCAATCTTAATCAAGACTTGTAGGACAAATTGATAGAATATGTTATGATTCTTAGAAGAGTAAAGATTGTTGAATAATGCCATTTGTATATATTCAACTGGGTTATAGTTTATGAGGGCTTTACATGCCTAAATAGGGTACAAATTATCTACACGAAGAAAGATTTACCCTAGCTACAAATCAAGAAAATTATTCACTAGAATCAATCTTCAATCAAACCTGAGATTTCTTCCAATCTTCCTTGATTTATTTCCAACACTCCCTCTTAAGTTAAACAATGGGATCACTCATTTTTAACTTGTCCAATACGTTATGGAAGCTCCTTGAATCAACTGCTTTAGTGAGGATATCTGCCAACTAGTCCTCTGATCTAACAAAAGGAAGATCCACAATTTTCGCCTCTATATTCTCCTTAATAAAATGTCGATCCACCTCGACATGCTTCGTCCGATCATGCTGTACTGAGTTCTCAAATATGCTGATAGCTGCCTTGTTGTCACAAAAGAGTTTGCACGAGTGTTGTGACATCAGTCCCAATTCTGTCATAAGCTTTCACAGGATTCAGTCAAACCACTCTTGATTCCCCAAAATTCTGCCTCGGTACTAGATAGTGCCACCACTTTCTGCTTCTTGCTCCGCCAAGTCACCAGATTCTCTCCAACAAATGTAAGATACCCAGCTATAGATTTTCGATCATTTGGATTCCCAGTCCAGTCAGCATCTGTAAACCCCAATATTTCCATATGACCATGATTTTCAAATAGAATTCCATATCCCGGGGTTCCCTTCAAGTATCGCACAATTCTCAATACTGCTTCCCAGTGATTAGTCTGAGGCTTGTGCATAAACTGACTAACTACTCCAACTGCATAGGCAATATCAGGCCTAGTGTGGGAAAGATATATCAGCTTACCCACGAGACGCTGGTATCTAGTCTGGTTCGTGAGCTTTGCTCCCTCGATCAGTTGCAGGCCATGATTCTGCATTATCGGCGTCTCAGCAGGCTTACAATCCAACATTCCTGTTTCAGCTAGAAGATCCAAGACATACTTCCTATGGTTTATGAATATTCCCTTCTTGGATCGCAATACTACAATTCCCAGAAAATACCTGAGAAGTACCAAGTCTTTCATTTCAAACTCAGTGAATAAGTTCTTCTTCAACAGAATTATCTCCTCCTCATCATCTCCAGTCAGAATCATATCATCTACGTAAATGATCAAACAAGTAATCTTTCCTTCCCTCTTCTTGAGGAATAGGGTATGATCTGAGTTGCTTTGTCTGTACCCATACTTTTTCATTACCTTAGTAAATCTCCCGAACCATGCTCTAGGAGATTGCTTTAAGCCATAGAGAGTCTTCTTGAGCTTACACACTTCATGCCCTTTAAATTCTCCACCAAAGCCAGGAGGGGTGTCCATGTAGATTGGCTTTGTTAGTTCCCCATGCAGGAAGGCGTTCGTCACATCAAATTGATGTAGTGGCCACTCCTTATTTGCAGCAATCGAAAAAAGGACTCGAATGGTGCTCATCTTGGCCACTGGTGAGAAGGTTTCTGCATAATCAACTTCATACGTCTGAGTGTACTCCTTTGCCACTAACCTCGCCTTGTAGCGTTCAATGGACCCATTTGGTCTTCTTTTGATCGTGAATACCCAACAACATCCTACTAGTCTGGATCCCTCAGGTCTCGTGCATTTCTCCCAAGTCTTATTTTTCAACAGTGCCTTCATTTCAACTACCATTGCATCCCTCCAATGCTTAATTTTCATAGCTTCTTCAGCAGTTCTGGGAATTTCTTCTTCATATAGGGCAACAGTAAATGCCCTTGCCATCTCGGTCAGGTTAGCCTTAGCAAGATTCGCCACTGAGTATCTGCTTCTCTTAGAGACCCGTTCTGGACTGTACCTCTTGGGTGGGATCCCTCTTGTAGTTCATAAGGGAAGTATGTATTGCACTGTGTCTCCATCTACAGCTGCATTCTCCACAGTGTCTGTCGAAGAGTCATTAGGAATAATTGTACAATCTGATCCAGTGCCAGGTATTACCTTAGATATCACTGGAGGAGGATTGTTAGACGGAGGCGGTTGAGGAGGCTCTGCATGAGACAAGACGGGCTCGGCGGCAGTACTAGCTTTCTCTGTTGGTTCCACGTTCAAGTAGTTTGGCAGTGGCATAAACCAACTTAGGGGGTCCAGATGAACAACTACTACTCTCCCCCTGACCACTAAGGCTGGTACAATAGTATTCACACTCTAAGAAATTACAATTCATCGTGGTTATAATTTTTCTAGAAGAGGGATCAAAGCACCTATAACCTTTCTGATGTATCCCATATCCCAAAAAAACACATTTTAAAGCTCATGCGGAAAATTTGTTTCTTTCATTTTTAGATACATGGACATATACGGGACACCCAAAGATTTTTAGGGGTAAGGTAAGTGGTTCGGGTACCTTGGCTTGCATAGATAGAGTCTGAAGAGGTGTTTTCATGTTCAAGATTTTTGTAGGAAGACGATTGATCAAATACACAGAAGTAGCAATTGCCTCAGGCCACAAAAATTTGGGGACTTTGGAGTCAAAAAACAAAGCTCGGGTAACCTCCAAAATAATTTCGTTTTTCCTCTCTGCCACTCCGTTTTGTTCGGGGGTATAAGCACAAGATGTTTGATGTATTAAGCCCCTTTTTTTGAAAAACTCTGACATCTCCTTAATTCTCTTCCATTATCCGATCTAAGTGTTTGAATAGTGGTTTGAAACTGTGTTTGAATCAAATTAGAAAGGATGACAAATTTTTCATAAACTTCAGATTTATTTTTCAAGAAATATATCCAAGTCATTCTAGAGAAATCATCCACAAAAATTAAAAAATACTTAAAACCATGATCACTAGTAATAGGCGCACGGCAGCACACATCAGCATGAATCAAAGAAAAAAGAGTTTTAACCCAGGGGTTTCAGTAGATTTAAATGACTGTCCGTGGCTTTTCACGAAAACACAAGACTCACAATCAATGTTCTTAAGATGAGAAAACTTGGGAAAAAGCAATTTAAAATAACCAGGTCACGGGTGACCATATCGTCGATGCCACAACCAAGCTTCTCGAGATGCAGATCCGTGACCTAGCATCGCGGTACTTCCTTGGTGAGCCATCTCGTCAACATAGTAGAGGCCTTGACGCTCAGTGCCACATCCAATTATCCTCCTCGTCCTGATATCCTGTAATACACAAAAATTTAGATGCATCAGCAACGTACAATTTAATTCCTTCGTTACATGACTAATGGACATCAACTTATGTGATAATTTCGGAACATATAGGCAATTTGACAACTTTAAAGTTGGTGAAATTTCAATTGTTCCACTTCCTTCCACTGAGGTTAACTCCCCATCTGCAGTCTGAATTTGACTTTTCTTAGACCCACTAAAATTCACAAAATCATTTTTATCGTGAATCATGGTATCAGTTGCCCCACAATAAAAAATCCACCATTTCTCCTTCCCACTAGGTTCATATTGTACATTACAAGCAATAGGTAATTCTCTCAATATTTCAAATCTATTAGGGGTAATAATCGAATCTCCTAAAGTCTGGGGTTGAAATTCAGAATTATTAATACACAGGGGGACATATAGAGACATATTATCAGGATGGGGTATATTTTGCAATTCACATAAACTAAAAGGGGTTGAATCATAAGATGGGCTAGGTTTTTTAATTCCTAGCCCATTACCTCCATTCTCAACGGATCTCACGCCATCCTTGCGAAAGCAGCTTCTCTGATCTCCTCACCTCGTCTGCCACCGTCGCCGTTCCTTCCCCTAGCGTTGGCTCCCTCGCGGTTGCCGGCTCCAGTCGGTGTGTGGTGATTTCCACCGCTGCCTTCTTCAACTCCGATGGCCAATTTGGCCTTCGCCTTCTGGTTCTCATCCCACCACTCCGGAAAACCGACCAACCGAATCCGAAACCTACTCCGCCCGATGATGGATCCCCGTTCATTGCGCCGGTTGAGTTGGAGTTCGCCAGCGGCATAATCTTGAGCCGTGTGGCTTCCCGCTTCACCCACCCGTATGCGACGTCGACTGAGGGCACCGGACTTTCTTTCAGAATATCCCGTCTGATTCCTTCAAATTGGGGATTTAGTCCCCTCAAGAACTTGTGAAGCCTTAGTGTGTTGGTGTGTCTCCGATATTGGCATACTCTTTTACCGCAACAGTCGATTGGCTTCTCTTGGCACCGATCGATCTCGACCCACAATGGTCCAAAGTAAACTTCTTAAGTGGAACCGATGAATTATTATAACAGCTCATTAAAAGTTTATGTTAGTTGGGATTTATAACGATTATTAGCATCATTTTTCAGATTTTCTTGTATTGTTTTCAACTAACGAATACCTTCATACGCTTCCACGATTGCAAATGATATGCAATAATAAAATTTGAATATTTGATTCGTTAACTATGCAAATTTTGAATATATAAGCATAGCCAATACGATCTATTAAAAAAAAATAAAAGGTTTTGAATATTATTTGTTTCTAAATATAAACGTCCACCATTTACAGAATACTCCATTAAATATAAAAAATTCACTAGTTTCCCTCTTACAAATTTGCACACATTAAACATATACAGATCTTACATAAAATTTACACATCACATTATTACAATATCATCAGCAGCTCCAAAATTTTCCACCAAACTCTCAGCAAAAAATACTAAAGCCCCAAACAAGATAAAATCCTGCTATGAATCCCCTCACAAGCTAGGGAACTTGAGTCAACAAATTAATCGATGGGTCAGTATTGATGAGAAAAAAAATCTAAGATATATCCCACAATTATAATATGTGGGGGCAATTTTAATTAAACTATAAGAATTTGATAAAATCTTAGGTGATAACTTAACAGAAACACAACAGACATTGTTGATCAGTAACAAGGAAGGAAGAGGCCCTCAAAGTTTGAATGGATCCAAGCATTGAGGGGGACAGAGAGGGATAGAGCAAGCAAGGGAGAGGATTGGTAAACATAAGCTCCAAGGTTCCCTCCCAGACATCCCCTCTCAATATCCTCTCCCCATCATGAAGGAAAATAAAAGACACAGCAAAAAGAAATGGCCAAATACAAAGGACTATTTTTCACACTTCTTTAAAAGTCATCCAAGCATAAATAAACACAAACTAAAGCCAACTTACCAAAATAGCTTTGTCTACTTCGGGGTCAATTGCATTTTCTTCTTCATCTACATCATGAAGCAATAGTTGTGGTGAAAATGATCCGGCGGCTAGTTCTTCTTCTTCCATTACAGGTGCTGGAGAGGCTGTAGAACCCGCATAATCAATTAACACCCAATCTTGATCAGACTTCTCCCCATCAAGTTCTTGAGCCGGTTCTTTATTTTCAGATTGGGTCTCTAGACGTTCCAAATGCCTGCTGCGCATGCTGATATGGAATTCCTTCAAATAAGCCTGTAGTTCACAGTAAGATGTCAAGGCTAACTGAAGTTTTACATGATTCCCAAATACATGGAATCCCAGGATTAAAAAATCACCTTTGCTTTGTAAAAACAGAGCCGATTAAGGATAGTTTCCCAGAATTCAACCACTTTCGCAGTCCCAGATCTCATTTGCGATTCAATCTGGGATTGCATGGCTTCTAGTTCACTATAGGTTTGGCCCTGCAACAGACTTTTAACATCAGCTTCAATGTTCACGTGCAAACCTCGTTCTTCACCGATTATCTCTGGAGGTAATTGCTCTCCACGCACTCTTGCCCGATCTAATGCATCTTTTTTCCAGGCTTCAGCTAGTTCCCATTCAGAAACTACCGAAAGTGCCTGTTATCCATTTACGTAAGGGTGTGAAAATTCCTGACTTCACATTCACAATATTTGAAAGCAGAAAAAATAGATAGAAAAGTATAGTACCTCCCAATATCCTATATGTGCAGGCATGGCTCTGTCTAAATCAACGTGCATCTTTATGTCATTGTGAAGCTCTTCCATTTCTTTAATGGTCAAACCCTAAAAAAAATTCTGTCAGAACATCGTAACTGCCAAGAAAAAGTATAGACTATCTTCCCTTTGAATTTTGAAAGTGTAAGGAAAAAGTGTAGGCAAACTTTAAAGAACATCAGAAGAATGACTTAAGAACAAAAACTATGTATAGATAGAAAGTGAGAGTTAGCTTTATAGAACATCAGAAGAATGACTTAGGAACAAAAACTATATATATATATTTACTACTACTCTTTACCTTGAAGACCATGAGTAGTTCATTTATATCTATCTCCAAATCATCAGAATGATATAGATGTCTAGCAAGAATGTCAATTGGCTTCATACGACCTTCACGTGATCGAATCTCTGATCTGATTTTGCTTTGACCAAAACAAAACTGCAAGTAAAATATTATGAATCAGAATCGGGTAAAATTTTGATAAAGAACATAAGGAAATAACTGGAATGGAATTTAATGATTTACCTCTTCTTCTTTCTTCTCCCAGTCTTGGAATTCAGCTCGTGCACGCTCCCTCGCCAGTAAAGCCATCTCTTCCTCACGTTGGGCTTTCTCAATAGCCCTTTCTTCTCTTCTCTTTTTAACTTTTTCAATCTCAGCCTACAAAAGAAGAGCACAGATTAAAATGCAACTCTTTCATGGATGTAAAGTAGTATAAGAATAAGAGAACACATGCATAGACTAAAAGAAAACTCTATAAAGTATCTAGTATCAAAATACAAAAGTTTCAAGACTGCAATAAAATGCAATAAAATGGAATTGTGGGACGTATACAACTTGTTGCCAGTTGGCCTGATTCCTCTTATTCTAGTTCATTAAGCTTTTCAAAAGCTAAGAGAGTAGTCAAACATATGATAATTCTGTGATTCTATTATTATACTAGAAATTACAGCCAGAAGACATTGTACGATGTTTCAAAACATATTGTGTGAACGTAACAATCTACCTTTATTTCCTGCTGCCTCTTCTTCTCTGATTTAAAAGAGAACTGCACACCCTGAGACACATCCTTCTCAATCTTCTTTCTCCACACAAATCTGAAATTAAAATAATTTAAAATTAAAATTCAGGAAAACTTTTAAACCAATATAGCCATCTAAAGTGCTAATACGACAAGATCATATAAAATTTCAGGCTGTAAATTATAACAGTGTACCAGACTATATGGCAATATAACATTGAACCTCAATTTTTGATGAGTTAAGCGAGTTAAACTTGTTGCAGTTACTTCCATACTAAAGCGTTTAAGGTATCCATACTAGAAGAAGCTTCAACTAAGCGAATCTATGAAATTAATAATAAAGCTCGGGACTCACTTTTCATTCAAATTTGTTAAATCACCAAAAGAACCAGAGACGTGTTTGCTCTGCAACTTCAATTTCTTCGCAACTTTCAGATCCTGCGTACCCAAGAAATCAGAATACAATAGATTACATACAACTTAAAATCAAAATTAGGGAGAAACGTACCTTCTTAAGAGCCTTAATGACGAGATACTCATTAATCTCACCATCGGTAATCTTCCGCTTTTTACTGCTCTTTCGCTTAGATGGCTCATCGGAGTCGGAATCGGAACATCGGCGCCGTTTACCACTCCGTCGATAGGAATCGGAAGGTGATTCCAACCAGAAATCGTCGTGAAGACGCAGCATGTTGAATTCTGTTAAGGGTTTTCAGAGAGAATAGAGAATAAACCGTTGTGTGGGATGGAAGCAAATTGATTTTCGAGGGAATTAATTTATGGAGTTCTACTATTTATAGACCCATCAATTTCCTTTCCGAATCAGTAATGTCCGTAACCGAATGGACTTACCAAAAATCATATAGTAACTCTTTCTTTTATTTTATGAAACTTTCCATGATACTCTTCCTCTCTTTCTGATTTTTTTAAAATATAAATATTTCTTTGTTTTTTAAATAAAAACTTCCCATAACATATACAGATGAAGTATTATTCTCCTTTTGTTTTTTAAAAATAAAAAATAAATAAAAGTTATTTATTCCCCCATCCCACTTTTGGAGTGCCGACTGTGCCTAAATTTCAATAATTAGCTAATTTTTTACAGTGTTAAAAACTTATCATTAATCAACTTTAGTCTAGTCCAATTAAAGTCAAAATACAAAATATTGAATAATGTCATACTATGAAAATACTTAATCTTACTTCTACGTCAACGACTGAAAGGTCTCATGTAACAATGGATCTACTGAATAATTAACATCTTTAGAATAAGAACTTGCTTGTTCAATTTATTTATTATTTTATATTAATTTAATCAACATTAATAATGTAATACAAGCCATACGATAGTAATTAATTTATTCTCATAAATTGAGAATACAGATTTTACAATACAGGCCGTTAGAAGCACGTTTTTCAGGTTGCATCCACCACTATCATATGGCTTGTATTAATAACGTAATATAAGCCATATGATAGTAATTAATTTATTCTCATAAATTGAGAATACGGATTTTACAATACAGGCCGTTAGAAGCACGTTTTTCAGGTTGCATCCACCACTCCCATTTATTTGTATTTTATTTTTTTTCACTGCCATTGTCAATCAATGAGTTGCAACGGCTGCTCATTGATGAATTTGAATTTAAGACATAGTAGGTGGTTCTTATATCATTTGTTTTAAACAAAAAAGAAAACACAACATTTAAATTTATGTCGGAAAATAGATGGATAGATCAGGTTGGGAAATTCACACTACCTGTCAACTTGGTGATTTTTTTTTTTTTTTTTGTCAAATTTAGAGTTTGCACGAAATATTAGAAATTCGTCTAGAGTAAATGGTATTTCCGACTAATAACAATATTATATTTATCATTTTTGTAAAACTTATGTGGTATCCACTATGCATTACGGCAAACCATATTGAGGTTTTATACTTTTCTGTTGAATTTACACTTTTCTGTTGATTTTGTTATTTATTTATTTATATATGTGTGTGTTTTATGGAATATATTAATCGAATTTGGGATCTATTGGCTTTTTTTTTTTCGAATTGTTTGTGTCACTTGTCATAGTCAACTTGTTTGCTCATGCTTCCTAGGGTTTACTTCTCTTCTTCAAGATTTAGATTTTTATTTATGCTATATGGGTCTACTTAAATATTTTGCGAATTCACAGACTAGTAGTATGTTTTAAATATATATGCTCTCTTTGTTCATTAGCCTACTTCTTTACACCAAATATAGTTGAACGAAGTCTACTTTTTTTTGTCTTTGGGCTTTTTTTTAACAAGGTTAATTTTTTCAATTCACCAAAGTCCAATTATTTAACAATTTTCATGTCCAGATTGAACTTAAAAATGTGCTAGTTCACAACAGAAATATTAAACAAGTCAGTGGTTTTCAAAACACTAAATAAAGCAAAAATAATCAACAAATTAAACAATAAGGATATTTATGAATATCTTTTCATATTCTTTGTTCATAGGAATATGTATAAACATTATTTATATAACAAATTAACAAAATTGTCGTTGAGATTGGATCCGTTGATAACCTTTTTAGATTTGCAATATGTATATATACTACTACTATGCTAATTTGATTTGAGAGCCTTCAGTTTTTTATTATCACATGTTTAAACTACTAGTACTATGAAATAACTTGATATTTTAAAGTAAATCAGCAAATAGAGATTCTCTTCCGTAACTGAATTAAAATTCTCAAACGTACACCAATAAATTTTACTTATGGAAGCAATGTTTTAAAACCGGACCAGCCAGTGAACCGGCGAGGCTACTGGTTCACGGTTCAACCGATCTGACCGGTTCAATTACTGGTCGAACAGTTTTACTGTTACAAATTATATATAATATATAAAATATATTCAATTTAAATGAATAACACTAAAATTTATTAAGTTTTTTATCAATAAATATAATTAAATGTACAAATTACAAGTTAGTGTGGATAAAATTTTTAATATTTTAGATATAAAAAAAGATAATTCATAATAATTCAAAAAAATTATATGACAAAATATATAAATAAATATGAATTATAAATAATTTATTATAAACCCTAGGTATAACTACTTATATTATAAGTACCTATATTATACAAATAATAGTTAATTTTAGTAAAAAGAGTGAATTTTAGATGAAAAATATATTATCATATTAATACCTACTACTAGAATATAAATTTAAACTTGAATGTTTAGTTTGAGTAAATAAAAAAATTTATTTTAATATAATAATAACTAATGTTCATGTTATTAAGAAATGCTTGTGGTGGAGTGGTAAAGGTCCCAAGACGTTATGAGTTCGAACCCCACCAAAAGCACTTATTTTACAAAAATTTTAAACAATGAAGAAAATCGGTTTCTGGTTCCCGGCTAGACCGGTTCGACCGGCCGGTTTCGGCGGTTCGTGGCGGCCCAACATGCCGGCGGCTTTATAGAGAGAACCGGACCGGACCCCTCACCGGTTCGCGGTCGAATCGACCGGTCCGGTCCGATTTTTAAAACACTGTATGGAAGTGAATTTCTTAATTGTGCTCTTATTACTTTGATATGAACTATTTAAAATTCTTTCTACCACATCATCACGCCTAGTCATGCTTAATCGGCCGGTTCCAGTTCTAGCTAGCTGCAGTGATGATCCGTCCCTCATGATCCGTGTTGATGCGCAAACTGTTATGCAAGAGAAGCATCTGCAGTGAAAGTAAGTTTAGCGGGAATCACACCATTTTTGTTGATGCTTGGTTGAGGTGTTTTGGGATGTCCATAACTGGTTGTTTGGTCCAATTCTTGGCAATGCCGTGCTCGCGTCCTAGAGTAGTTTGTCCATGGAGAAGGTGTGGAGCACCGGGAGCCCTTTAATGTGCGACTCACCGCCCTTTCCATGGAGGTGTTCACTGTTCAGAGAGTTTGAGGGACACTAATATGTCAGGCGTTGGTTTCTCAATTTTCTTGTATGTAAGCTCATGGAATCGGACAACAGTTGTACTAAGTTGGTTTAGTTTATGTCTTGAAAATATTTGGTTAAGAATTCATCCAATTCTAGAATTCTTGTCTCTTGACCATGTTCTTGATGCCTCGATATTAACTTACTACTATTATCTAAGACTACCTTATTTTAAAATTGTCTGAATGAGCCCCCAAGATTATCCAAGATTAATTTTGTCACGCCAAAGTCCAAAAACATAAATTAACCAAGATTGATGCTACAAATCATTAGTTTTAACCATCCAAGTGAATTATATCTAATCCATCAAATCAAACACCACTGTCACATAAAATGCATTTTGTCTCATTTTGTATTGTATATATTTAACCTCACAATGAACTGATATTTTTGTCTTCAATATGCATGGAATTGAATATTACTAGTATTTGCCAAGAATGTCAAAAGGAGTAGTAGAAAGAAAACACAAAACGATCATCATTTTGTTTATATAGCACTTTTCTGCTAAATTTGAAAACTGCATAGTCATTTTCATGTCTGAAATTTCTAGATTGCTTTGCTTGGTAAAGAGAGTTACTACTAGTATTTGCCAAGAATGTCAAAGACAAACATTATATATACATATAAAAGTAACTTCAACTCACATCAGCCTCACATAATTTGTCACACATACACACACAGTTGCAACATCAGCCAAGAAAGTAAACAGAGTCCAAAAAAAACAGACACATTGTTTAAACTTACACATTCCTATGACAAGGTTTCACCATCAAAGAATCCAATCAACATTCTTGAAGGTTGAACCCCGAGATTATTATATAACTAAACTTCACATTGTTACACAACAAAGACTAAAAACTAGAGAACATCATGTGATAACTTTCATATGGTATATGTCTCAATGCGCACCTTTCTTTTGCACCGTCACTAAATCCATAGTAGAACCATAAGTTGCGTTGAGCGCCTCGGCACACCATCCATGGCCATCGTCTACCGTTGGCATACGGACTTCCATGACCGGAGCTGCAGGGTTTTGAGCCCCCGGCATGATCACCCCTGCAAAAGCCCTCAGAACATTTGCTGCATCGATGTCCAAGCAAATGTTGATCTCTGGAACACCTTTGGGTGCCGGTGGTATCCCTGTGATCTTGAAATATCCCAGGAGATGATTCTTCTCCACAGCTTTCCCGTCTCCTTCGTAGACGACGATTAAAGCCTCAGTTTGGTTATCATGCACAGTCGTGAAGATCATGTCGCGTCTAACTGGCGTCGTCGTATTCTGATGTATGATGGGGATGAAGCTGTTTCCATCTGCTCTCACTCCGATGCTCAAAGGTGTTGCTTGAATAGTTAGAAGGTCCAAACTCCCGAAAGGATCGTTGACTCCAGAAGCTACCGCACCTTCTAGAGCTGCCCCTCTGACTGCAGCTTCCAACGGGTTGATCCCGGTGTATGGATCCTTTTTGCAGACACCCGTGACAATCTTTTGCAGCATAGGAATGTTGGAGCAACCACCAACCAGAATAACATCACTTATATCCCCTATGTCTACCTTTGCATCGTGCAAGCACTGTTTGATTAGGCTCTCACATTTCTCAAAGATTTCTCTATTCACTTGCTCGAATTCTTCCCTATCCAGAACCTTGCATATCTTTCTCCCGCCCAAGTCAATGTCAATTTGAACACTAGATTGGGATGAGAGTTTGTGGATAGCATCTTGTGTTGCAACACGAAGCAACCCCATTCTAGTGATCTCTTCAATCCCACGGGTCGAGAAGTGACTGTCCATATCAGGTAGGAGGTGGCGCATCGTGTTCAGAAGTATGTCTTCGCCTCCAATTACATTTCCTGCTAAGGCTTTTATCTGGGACACTCCTCCTGCAGTGGCAGAGACCGCTACATCGCAAAATCCAGCACCCATGTTGAAAATAACAACAATTTTCTCACTTCCACTGCTCATGTTGTCGTGCGCGTTCTGCTGCTGTTGTGCATACAACAATGCAACTGCAGTTGGTTCGGGCATCAGCCTCAGGACTTGAAGACCGGCCATGGCACACGCCCTTTCGACCCGAGTCAGTTGGAACCGGCTAAATGACACCGGAATGGTCAAGACAACACTGCGCACTGGACGCTTGAGCCGAAGCTCAGCCATCGTCTTCAGCTCAATGAGAAATATTGCAAGAACTTCCTCGGGAGTTGTCGACCTCCACATGTTCTTAACCAGCGCTGCAATAAAGGGCCTCGCACCGATGTTCAAGGTCTGGACCAGGAAAGGGAGGCATTTGCTCGCGTGAACAACAGGGTCCGTGTCAACCCTACCAACCAGACGTTTTATGTTGAAGATTGCAGCCCCGGATAACATCTCATACTCATGAGCCAACTGATTGCTCACGCCTCCAGCGGGAATCTCGTCTTTGAAGGTGACATACGACCGCATCAGCTTCTGGTTCCGCGTGTTCCTGATAAGTTCCACCCCCGAGCCACTCCAGACTGCAACGCTACATTGTGAAGTACCAATGTCAATTCCGATTGCAATCTCTGGCAGAAGTGACGAAGATTTGTCCTCTCCAGTAGTTTCGCTGTCAGACGCTACAGTATACGCTGGTTCCGCCATTCTTGAAACTCACAGACGCCTACAAAACATAGCATTTCAGCAAAAATAATCAAATCATGAAACCAATCTGAAATAAATCACTAATTGAAAAGTCTCTGTGCTTGAAATGGTAAAAGCATCCATCAATCCACTTCTCATTCCTAATCTATAGCATTCTGATCTAATTTACCAAGTTGCAAAGAACTAAATGCCACTCAGGATTTTCAACAAACACCAAGTGACCAAATTAACACACTTCCCATCTATATCAGAAAAATCTACAACACACATCATTTTTCCAAACCCTCCATTTTAGTTCAAAAATTTCTTCTCAAACTCAACAGTCAACACATTGATGATGCTATCACTAGAAGAGAAAACTAAAGAGTAATACCAAAAAAAGGAAATTTACAAAACCATCATGCAGATGAATCAACAAACCTAACTCAAAATTGATCCACCTCATTCAATTTCTAATCCAAATACTTGCCATTCTAGAAAGCGATATCAAACCAAATTGAGGCAAATGCAGAGTACACAACTGAATACCAAAAAATTGCAGCAAATTAAAAACAGAATCAGCACAAGCAAGACACAATTGCTATTGAATTTGAAGAACTAACCGATTAGAATTTGAAGAAAGTGAGCAAGATAGATAGCTGGAGCAGAGACAGAGAGTAGAAGAAGCTTATTTGTGGAATTTTCTGGAAAATGAGAGAGAAAGAGGTGACAGATTTATGTATGCAAAGGTGCTCACTCGCATTCTCTAGATCATCCCAGAGAAATACAGTCAGAGAGAGATACCTATTTTTTAAAATATTTCTTTATAATTTTTTAAATTTTGCATTTTGCTGTTCAAATTTTTTTGCTTCGTGTAGATCATTTATTCAATATTAATATAGGTACAAAGACTGAAATTCTACTTTCGATTTTAACTGTTTTATTCTCTGTATATTTATCATTGTAATTTACTTAATATTAATATAGGTTTGTGTTAAAATGACAATCCCTCTTAAAGTGACATCGTGATACCACTTATACAACAATATTATAAACACTACACAACAATTTTACAAACACTACACAGCAATCTATAGATTGCTGTATAGTGTGTCGGATATTGCTGGACAAGAAAAATTGTTGTATAAGAAGTAGCATATTGTTGACCGTCTTTTTTGGGTCATTTTTTTTTTTTTTTACACGTGGCAGCCTTTATTATTCGTCCACGTGTATACAAATGATTGGCTAGGAATAATGGTATGGTGTTATTTTAAAAGGTGGTGGCACCCTAACATGCCCCCATTAATATATATTTATATGTTAAAGAAAAATTGAAAGAAATTAATGAAATCACACATTAGAATCCTAATCGACTGAAAATTAAAAATAGAAGACTAATTTTAAAATTTCTCTCAATAATCTGGAAAGCAAGAAAAAGGAATCTAGGCCCAATAAAAGTGTTATTTTAAAGCCCAAGTCAGATTAGAAAAATGTTTTTAAATGAGGCCCAAGGCTCTCTCGTAAGGAAAATTAGAACAAAGTTTTTGAAAATACAGAAAAGTTGTTGAAATTAATAAAAAAAAAAAAACAGTGACGAAGTTAGTTGGAAATGTTAAATTGATGTGACAAAGTGCTAATTAGTTAAGTTGTTACAAATGTTAAAACTCGGCTTATCAAAAACTGTAATCACGCACACACACACAACTTGTGAAATGAAATTGGTTCTTCAATTAAAATGATTCAATTAAAACCAACAAACTGATGTTAATAGATATGTATGGAAAAGCTCATGTTTTCTGAACATGGTCTGGATATTTTTGGATTTAGGGATATTGCTATATTATAATTAAATTTTAGTATTTTTTATAAACTTAAAAAATTGGTCTAAAATATCATAAACACTGGATATTGTTTGTCATTTTCCAACTCAATCCAAATAAGATATTTTTGGGGAAAAATTATTCTGCGTGGGCAACCGTGAAATATTTTTGATATTTTAGACCACTTTTGAAGTTAGTGACAAGTAGGATAAAAAGTCACGTAGAAAACCACGTCGATTTAGCACATAAGTTAGTCGGTTATGGTGATTGAATTACCATGAAAATAGCAAGCGAAAATTTTAGACCAATTTCAAAGTTTATGAAAAATATCAAAATTCAATTCAAGTATATAGTTTTAGGGAGCAATATTCCTTGTGAATACTCCATTTATTAAAATTAGGCCAATTTTAGTTAGGTCATTTATTTGTTAAACCTATAATTCTTTGAAACGTTAATTCTTGTTTCAGCTTCCAATAGCGAAGGCGGCATTTCTATTCAACCTCTGACTTTTTTATAGTTAGCAAATAGTCGTATAAATATGTACTATCTATTAATAGTGCATCAGAATTAATTTATATAAAGACGCTTCCATGCAAGTTCAAATCACTAATTAATTGAGTGATGGATTTCTCTGTTTTATTTTCTGTAATATTAAGCATTTCTGTTAATATTTTTGTTGCAACAGAAGCAACAAAAATATTATGTCCAATTCAAACCTTGTTCCAGCTCGGAGATTCCTTATCCGACACGGGGAATTCCATACGCCTCCTTCCTGTGGGCCCCACGCTCCCGGCAGCCCGCCTTCCCTACGGCGAAACTTTCCCTGGCCGGCCCACCGGCCGTTGGTCCGATGGTAGACTCATCATAGACTACGCAGGTGAGTACTTTACACGGAAATATTTTATTTTTTGAAATAGAGTGGACTACAGATAAGGCTATCGTAATTTAAAGTAAACTTATTTTGATTGGGCAGCTATGGCTCTTGGGCTTCCATTGGTGAACCCATATTTCGATAAGAACGCTTCGTTCAGAAATGGAGTGAATTTTGCGGTGGCCGGAGCTACGGCACTCAATGCTTCTTTCTTTCTTTCTAGAGGGATTATTGTTCCTAATGTTGGATCGTTGGACGTTCAACTACGTTCATTTCGTATCTACCTCGCCTCTATTTGCTCCACCCCTAGAGGTTAGTTATAACTGCTTTGTAGGGGAGAGAAAATTCACCGATTCAATTAGTGGCTTATGCAGGATTTAACAATGAGGTCCAAAATAATTTTAAAAATAAAAACAAAAAATAATACCTCTTCGCCCATTAAAAATAAAATATTTCATAAAATAGAAACAATATCATCTCTACTTTTTCATCTCTCTTACTTTATTCTTTCTTTATTAACTCACAAGACCACTACATAAATCTTGTGCCGGAAAGCAAATGTTTCATTGAAGAATACCTTGTCAATAAATAAGTATTTCAAACAAGAAGGAGAATTGGAGAAAGAGAGAAGTAGGAGTACATAGAAAGGGCAGAGCAATTGGAGAAGACTAGTTTGTGAACCTGTCGATGGTCTTGGAAAATCCTAATTTAATACTTAAATAAATTTTAATATGAAATTATTAAAATTTTGAAACCTTGGGACCAATAGTCAAATTGCTAGCTTTGGGCCCAAGATCAAGAAAAAAATTAAGAAAATGAAGAAAAATAAAAAAGAATGCGGGGATTGGAGTCGAAATTATATAGCACCCCAACTCTATATATTGTATGTATAATATTCTACTATGTCCATCTAATATTATATTTATCTTTATTCTATTTTGAAAAATAAAAACAGAATGTGGTGATTATCTTAGACGATCTCTGATTTTCGTGGGTGAAATTGGAGGAAATGACATCAATTTTCCATTGTCACAAGGCAGATCCCTCGAAGAAATCCGAACCTACATTCCTCTCATAAATCAAGCTATTGCTAATGCCACAAGAGTAATTATTTACATGCGATTTTCATTATTTTATTTTATTATTCTATAGATAGCTTATTCTTATATTCAAATTCCTTAATTATTAATAATTCACCATTTGCTTTGATTAAATTCACAACTCGTCTTTCTATATAAATGACTCAGGAGATTATTCGAGCCGGTGCCACGCGATTGGTGGTTCCTGGAAATTTTCCGATCGGCTGCTTCCCTTTCGTCCTTGCTGCATTCAGCAACAATGGTTCCACAATGTACGATGAACTTGGTTGCGTAAGAAGTGTCAACAACCTCGCAATTTACCAAAACAGTAACTTGCAAATTGCATTGGAAGCTCTCAGAAGGGAATTTCCCGGTGTATCCATAGTCTATGCAGATTATTACAACGCTTTCATAACAACTTTTCGCATTGCGCCCTTATTTGGTGAGTACTCACTAAAACTGTTATAGATCCTGTCTCTACAATACCAAGTCTATATTGTATCTCAAGATTATTCATCTAACCCTATGATTAATTTAAACTTAGATAAATCTCATTTTAACTTGTTTTATATTGCATTTCACTATTATTTTATCTAACAAGCCAACGTCACCATAATGTTTTTTTTCTCTTAACCAATTCGCAGGATTAAACCGAACAACTTTACTAACACCGTGTTGTAAAAGCAAACAATACAATTTTATCAGTTCCGAGTTTTGTGGGAACCCAACCGTGCCGGTTTGCTCGAACCCGGGGCAATATATACATTGGGATGGCCTCCATTTGACACAAGAAGCTTATCGCCGTATATCCCAACTTGTTATACCTAATATTCTACCTACAGTCATATGCTAACTAGTTTAATTGAGAGTTGAGACTAAACATATTGAAAGAGTGACGATGTACTATTTATTTGAATAAAATATGTTGGAAAATCATGTGTTATTTTCTTGTATTCATTTTCCTTAAATAAAATCGTTCCCTTAATGGTGATATTTTATTTCATAACGAGGCTTGAGCTCATACTACTAGTATTAAATCTTAGGTAAGTTCAGTTTAGGTTGTGTGTTAACTGAGTTCGATCTAATCGGAATAGAGTTTATTCGGGTTAAAATTTACAACCTCTATCCTAAATTTTTGGATTTTAGGCTTGCCAAACGGGTTAAAAGCATGAATTATCTTTTATGATTGTCTCATACAATTTAACTGTATAACCTTCAAAAGTAGCAAATTAAACCAAAATTTTGTATCTTTCGCAATAGTACAATAAAAATTGTGATGGAAATTTATTGTAACTACCTTTTGTCATTATATCTTCACCATATACACAATTACCATCTAGAAAGTGACCATCATAATGTATAACAATGCCAAATTTGTCATATAAAGTGTATTCCACATTATTATCAACTTACACTTTCCTTACATACATATTTATCATTAAAGGATAAAAGTATACCCAATTAATCTTTATCTCTAAGAAGTGGCCTGTTTGTTTGACACGAATTGTGTTCAAAAAGAAAGCAGCTGATTCAGTAGCATGGGCTGCAATAAAAGTCCGGTGTCATTGTGTTAATTAAAATGGCTCGGCGGGATGTTAACAACTTGGTCCACTACAGAAATGTGATTCTCAATTATTAAATTTTATAATCGTAAGAGTATAAAACGTAAAAAATAATCTATTCTCAATTATTAAATTTTATAATTGTAGGATTTTAAAAGATCTACTAATATCTATTTATTTGTGTTTCTACATATCCGCGAATTATTAAACACAGAATCGTATTTTCCATAAATCATAATCTAAAAAATCATATCACCAGAATTAGAGAAGCATAATACAAAAATCAAGAAAAATGTTTGTTGAACTCTCCTAAAAATCCAAAACGAAATATACGATTAATCATTATCATAAAAGGCAAATTTTATTTTAGAATTAATCAAATCGTAAAATATTAACCAAATCCCAAAGTATAGAGGATACAGGGGTCAAAAAGTAAATACGAAAGCCTCAGTGTGCGATTTGAAAAGTATATAATACACACAATGAAGAGATGAACAAATTAAACAGAAGGGAAAAGCTAAAAAGATCGAGAGGGATTCACAGCCTACCGAAGTCTCTCTTCTCCTCAGGTGGCTATTTCTCTCCGTATTTGCAATTATTCACGAATATTTACTGTTTATCGTGAGCGTGGCGTGGAATTTTTTTATTTGGGTATGTAAAATTGTGTTTGCGCGTTTTTTTTTCTGCGATCGGTGTTGAGTTGTTTGTGTTCTGATTGATTGTGGGTAATTGGATTGATTAGTCTCGTTTTTCCGGATTCAAGCTGTTTCAGAATCGAATTCCACGTTCTGGGGTTAGGTTTTTGCTTGATTTGGCTAGGTTATGCTTATATTTTAGGGTTTTTTACATCCGAGCTGAGTTGTTTTTGTTTGTTTCTTTTAGTGTTTTAGGGTTTCGTTTGGGTTAATTGAGTTGTTGAGCCTATGTTTTATGATTGTACTGTTGTTGAAACTTGTTAGAATGTAAATATTCTGGGATATACTGTGGCTTCCTGTTGAATTTAATGGTGTGATTATTTATTGATTTTGATTTTTTTTGTACATATTGAGTGATATCATAGATCGTGATGGTTGTGCATTCTTGTGGTTAAATGCAGTTCTTTTTGAAGTATGTTGTTCATGGGTTGAAATCTGTGTCCCTTTATGTTTTGTTCATTATTTTTCTTGTTACTTTCGTAGAAAGAGAGAACTATTTCTGTATTACACACACACACACACACACGTTAGTATTACTATTCAAGTAGCTTCAACGATATAACTGCTTGATTTGGTTGGACCTAACATCTAAATAGTTTTTTTTCTGGTTTCTCTTTGGTTTTGATTTGAGGATTGCCAGCTTTCTCTTTCTCTGAATTGAGCTTACTGCTTATGTGTATCATGGCAGGTGTTGAACCAGTTTAAGTGGTGATCTATATTCATCTTGTCTGGCAACGAAGATGACTATGAACCAGCGTACCACGATTGATTTAGAACAAGGATGGGATTTTATGCAAAACGGGATAACGAAATTGAAAAGAATTCTTGAAGGGTTGCCTGAGCCCCAGTTCAGCTCAGAGGACTACATAATGCTCTACACGTATTATTCGGCGCTCTATATTCTTATACAGTTGAATAGATTTTTATGCTGTTGTCAACTGTTATGGAGTTCCCTTGATTCTAAATTTACAGGACAATCTACAACATGTGCACTCAAAAGCCCCCACATGATTATTCTCAACAATTATATGACAAATACAAGGAGGCTTTCCAAGAGTACATTTCAACGACAGTAAGGAATTCAGATGATTTTTTATTGCATTGCAAACAGTTTGATCATGATTCATGGTTTTTTATTGCAATATCATGTTTATTTCAGATAGTGATTTCGTTTTTTTTTTTTTGGTTTCTAATGTCCTAGTGTCTGAAGTTGATTGCTTTTATTCTGAAATAAAAAAACAGGCTGTTTTAATTATTCCCAACATTTAAGAACTTTTGCTGATTTAATTTTTTGTTTCCATGGAATAATTTTGCTTATTTTACTTTTTTTCTGTGAAAGGTTTTGCCTTCTTTAAAGGAAAAGCATGATGAGTTCATGCTAAGGGAGCTTGTACAAAGGTGGTCAAATCATAAGATCATGGTGCGATGGCTTTCAAGGTTCTTCCACTATCTTGATAGGTACTTCGTTGCCAGAAGGTCACTTCCAATACTTAGGGAAGTTGGTCTGTCATGCTTCCGGGACCTGGTAATCATCTTCACCGTCAAAATGTTCTTTTGAACTTTCAGTTCCCCTTTTTTTATGCTTTGGGAAAATGCTTAAATCCTTATACCCATTTTCCTTCTTTCTTTTTTAGGTATATGTGGAGTTATCTGGGAAAGTCAAAGATGCTGTTATTTCTCTGGTATGTAATATTGTTATTCAGCTTCATTTTTAGTATATGTATTGTATACCCCTCTTCGGTGTATTAATTACTATATTTATTTTTAATAGATCGATCAAGAGCGAGAAGGGGAGCAAATAGATCGAGCTTTGTTGAAGAATGTATTGGACATATTTGTTGAGATAGGAATGGGGCAGATGGAATATTATGAAAATGACTTTGAAGCAGCGCTGCTAAATGACACAGCAGCTTACTATTCTCGAAAGGCTTCAAATTGGATCTTAGATGATTCATGTCCTGATTATATGCTAAAGGTTCTTTTTCTTAAAGAAAGATCTTTTTTCAACTGAAATTGTGGCCTCTGATAGTAGAGCTGCTCAGAGTTGCACATTCTGGTTGACATGTTAATGTTACTAAAGATTGTGAGTATATAGTGCTTGCAACTGTTTTTGGTTCAGTTTCTAACTATCTTTCTCAAATTCAGGCTGAGGAGTGTTTGAAACGAGAAAAGGACAGGGTTGCTCATTATCTTCATTCAAGTAGTGAGACAAAGTTGCTTGAGGTTTGTATTTCTCCTTAATAAATTTTGTAGACATTTACCATAGATTAGCATCCAACTATTGTGATGTGTGCGGTCCGTAGCCCACTTGTGAAGACCTTTTAATCGTCATATTCAGTTTAGTCCGCTATAACTGTCTGTTATCTTTTCTATTCAAACAGAAAGTACAACACGAACTGCTATCTGTGTACGCCACCCAGCTACTAGAGAAGGAGCACTCAGGTTGTCATGCTTTACTGAGGGATGACAAGGTACTTATTACTTAGGCTCCAAAGTCAGTTATTTATTTATGTTTTATGAGTTGCTATTATCGGTGCTAGTCATAACATTTTCATCCATTAGGTTGATGATTTGTCAAGGATGTATAGGCTATTTTCAAAAATACCTCGCGGTTTAGAGCCTGTTGCACAGATTTTTAAGCAGGTTTGTGATATTTTATTTATAGTCAATTTGCACTCAATTTGTCTTAGTAGTTAGTCGTATCTAAATTTTTGGTAAGGACTAACACATCATGTTTTTCCATACAGCATGTTACTGCTGAAGGCACAGCTTTGGTCAAACAAGCCGAAGATGCTGCAAGTACTAAGAAGGTCAATCTTTAGTTTTTTTTCCAACCAATCTTTATGTGTCACTTTGCTTATGAACAACTGTTGTAAGTTATGTTGGGATACTTGGGTTGGGTAAAAAGGTCATGGTCAGTGTCTCCTATTTGGGTTTTGAAGGTTTCTCAGTGTTTATGAAAATCACCTGCATAGTGCAAAGTCATTCTCTCATGCACATATAGTTTGATGCAGTGATCTAGTTACTCTCCTATTACCAGTGTATGGTTTCACTCTGACTCTTACCTATTACATGAAAGTAATATAATTCTCGTTCTTATGCTTCCATTTGGCACTCAAAATAAGTGAATAATATTAAATGCTACATTAAATCATTACAAGCCCTAAAATTCAATGGGTAACACAGTGAGTTTAATTGAATGACCTATTTTTCTAAATATTTCTTAATCTAAGCAGGAGAGCAACATGGACTAAAACGTGGGATTGAGTAACTCCATGCGGTTCTCATTAAGAAAGAAAATGTTTTTTTGATAGGAAAAAGATATCCAATTGCCTTTGTGTTGCCCCATCTTATATGCTGAACTGCTGAAGTGACTCTTTATAGTTAGATGGATGTGACATATGAATTGTAAGACAGCATTTTAGCCCTTCATGTTAAGTTTGACACTTGGCAGTATAATGTACATGATGGTTACTTTTGTTTCTGAAACACTGAAACTAAATATGTAAGCATCCTTTTAATGAGAAATGTCATTTTTAACAGGCAGAAAAGAGAGATGTTATTGGATTGCAGGAGCAGGTACCACTATTCTGAAGTTTGTTATTATTATTCATCTGTGATTTCACATTTTGGAATGTAATCATTCTTGTAATCCAGGTATTTGTGAGAAAAATAATTGAGCTCCATGACAAATTCATGGCATATGTGAATGATTGTTTCCTAAATCACACGCTTTTCCACAAGGTTAGAATTCTAAAAGCCACTCATCTTTATATTCCTCTATACTACAGTTATAAACATGGAAGTTAATTTTACTTGTATAACACACAGGCTCTCAAGGAGGCCTTTGAAGTTTTCTGCAATAAGGGAGTTGCTGGAAGTTCTAGCGCGGAACTTCTTGCCACATTTTGTGATAACATACTCAAAAAGGGTGGAAGTGAAAAATTGAGTGATGAAGCTATAGAAGAAACTCTGGAGAAGGTGTGTCTCGTGATAAAACTGTCTGCATTTATCGGTATATAGCATGCTTAAAACTGTGATTGAGGTCTCAAGTGTTTTTCAGGTTGTAAAACTGCTTGCTTACATTAGCGATAAGGATTTATTTGCTGAATTTTATCGGTAAGTTTATCTCGGTGATTTTAGTAACGTTTCTTAGTTTTATAATACCGATGGACTATTACTTTACTCTGTCTGCTGCCCTTTTGACAGGAAAAAGCTTGCACGACGTCTGTTATTTGATAAAAGTGCTAACGATGAGCATGAGAGAAGCATCCTAACAAAGTTGAAGCAGCAATGTGGTGGCCAATTTACCTCAAAAATGGAGGGAATGGTAAGTTTTGCAGTTTTGCTTACGATGGTCTATGACTTGGCAATCCTGTTGTAAGATGCATTTTTTCATGTCGTTTGCAATATTCCAGGTAACGGATTTAACCCTAGCTAGAGAAAATCAAGCCAGCTTTGAGGAGTATCTCAGCAATACACCAAATGCAAATCCAGGGATTGACTTGACGGTGACTGTTCTGACAACGGGTTTCTGGCCTAGCTACAAGTCCTTTGATCTTAATCTTCCAGCTGAGATGGTATGGTTGCAGAACAGAATCCCCCAACCCTTAAGAAAGCAGTGTCCTTTTTTCTCCTGTGGAATTCACTCTGCTACTAACCTCTCATTCTTTTTTCTGCTTGGGTTTTTTGTTCTAGGTTAAATGTGTTGAAGTGTTCAAAGAGTTTTATCAAACAAAAACAAAGCATAGGAAACTTACATGGATATATTCTTTGGGCACATGTAACATTAATGGAAAATTCGAACAAAAAACAATAGAGCTGATTGTGACTACTTATCAGGTACTTTTGTCTGGACAGATATCTGCTTATATTTCCTGATTTCTGTGACTGGTCTTAGTAATATTGATCTCTAATTTTCATTTTTTAGGCTGCTGCGCTGCTACTGTTTAATGCATCGGATAGATTAAGCTATCAAGAAATTATGACTCAGTTGAATCTATCTGATGACGATGTCATCAGACTGCTTCATTCACTTTCATGCGCTAGGTACAAGATTTTGACGAAGGAGCCTAGCACCAAAACCATTGCTCCAACTGATATCTTTGAATTTAATTCCAAGTTCACGGACAAAATGCGAAGGATCAAGGTACACAGGCTCCTATTTGTATGCATACGTGTCTTAGTGAGGGACGATTATGAAG
Source organism: Salvia hispanica (assembly GCF_023119035.1). Classification (NCBI taxonomy): domain Eukaryota; kingdom Viridiplantae; phylum Streptophyta; class Magnoliopsida; order Lamiales; family Lamiaceae; genus Salvia; species Salvia hispanica. Next base: position 55,153,249 of record NC_062968.1, on the reverse strand, counting down.
CTAATTAACGTGTAAATGCAGATCCCTCTTCCTCCTGTGGATGAGAAAAAGAAGGTGATTGAGGATGTTGATAAGGACAGACGTTATGCAATAGATGCCTCAATTGTTCGTATCATGAAGAGTAGGAAGGTCTTGGGATACCAGCAGCTAGTTATGGAGTGTGTTGAGCAATTGGGCCGAATGTTTAAGGTACTCTTTCGTGATAGTTGATTTGATTTTACTTTGTGGTCTATGGCCCTTCACCCAAATGTTACTTTGCAATGTGCAGCCGGATGTCAAAGCAATCAAGAAGAGGATTGAGGATCTGATCACTCGTGACTACCTTGAACGGGACAAGGAAAATCCCAACTTGTTCAAGTACTTGGCGTAAATCCATACGTGCTTGCTGATGACCAAGCTTGCACGAATATTGGGACACCCCCCAATCGAGCTCTGACTACTGTACAGTCTTCTGCATGTTTCCAGACCTTTGCTTAAGGGAATTCTTGTTCATTTTGCCCCAGTCTGGGTTAGGGAACGGTTGTCCCGATTGGTTATGCGCTGAAAGCTCAACTGCCGTTGAGGCAGTGAGACTAGAATAGCTTTTTCTGGATTCCTTTCATGTACGTTTATTTCATTTTGATAACTTGTTTTTGTTGAGGTTGGGTTTTTCTCTAAAGTAAATGTAAAGATTTACTTGAAGCAATCTTTTTTTGTCAAAGCTGTCTTACTGGTTTTGTATTAGCTATGCGTGGACCTTATTTTGAGAAATATTAATTACCTAATCAATGTGTATAACTTCGTATGTTTATGATATATGTCTAATATTTGTTTATAACACAAATTTGATTTATTTGGCTTGAACTATGTGTTTATGATGATTCATTGTGTTACAAATTTACACTCTATCAACCTTTGGATTTAATCATGATTCACCATGGTGCGGTGTCGGTTGAATATTTTGATTTTTGATGAATGAAGCAGATAGCCAATAAAATCACAATTGTATTCCGGTCTATCTCGTGATTTTTAAAAATGGTTATCTAGATCATAATTTCAACGATTATCTGAATTGTCCATGTTGTGGGGAGAACTGAGCATAATGTGGACGCCGAGAATGTATGACGTGGATATCGGAATTGACTATCTTTTTGAGCTATTGGAATATTGATACTATTACGTTAACACCATGATCAATTCTGACGTGAATTCCAATTCGACTGATATTACTTAGACCGGCTGGACCGATTGAACTGTGAACCGTTAGTCTCGCCGATTCGCTTGTCGTTCTGATTTGTAAACATTGTCTTATATCGTGGGAAATTATTGCAGAAAAATAATAAAACAATGATTTTGTCACTTAAATGATCTCCCCAACCTTTTTTTCGCAAGCACCATACAAATTTCAAGTAATTCCAAGAACATTTTCCGATATCCATTATTTTAAATACTTAGTTCTCTATTTATTCCATGTTTGATTCGAATTGGATGGATAGTCACATTGGATATTCCATACTAAGTTAGTTCTCTATTTAAGAATAATTCACTAATGTTAACTGTTGGATGTCACATTAGATGTTCCATAATTTAGCCCAAATTTGAAAAGTTTTCAAATTACGGCTAATTTTCAAAGTTGAAAATTTGGCCAAATTTCTAGAATTTTTCGGTAATTAGCACTAATTTATATTTGTAATGAAATAGAGAAGGAGGCGAACTCACAAAACGTAATGTGTTGGGATATATTTCCCATCTGATAATAATAAAAGATGTCAATCTACACTTACATTTATATCTTGATTCTTGAGCATTAGACAATAGATGCATTCATGGACAACTTCCAAGCTATTTAGAAGATATTTGTGGAGCTCAAATTTATAAATTTTCGATTTGGAACTTATCATCTTAATTAATTAGACGACCTAATTAAAAACAACTAAACAAGTGCTTTTAACCATACGAAATTAGGTATATGTGTTATCAAGCATCACATATGCAAAAATGAACAAGCAAAAAATGATGGAATCTTAATAGGACCCAAAATATATTACGATGCCAGCCACTTCAAAAACAAGATAAAAAAGTACTTTTCCATTAATTCAATTTGATATAACATGTTTTTCATACATTAGCTGAACATATAATTAAAAGTGATATTAGTTTCTTAAACTCAGTTATACCTTTTGAATTTCGTTGCAGTGTAGTACTCCAGAATAATTATATCTGTCTTTTTCGAGTATGGATGTTAGATATTTCGTGATGGTGATGGAATTTAAACCCTAGCTATTGTTAATGCTCTTATAATATTTATTTAAAGAGAAATTGTAGATACGCCTTACAAGGTTTATTTTATTTATTTTATAGTAACTATTTGGATGGTCCATGGACACTAATTGAGTAAAAAATGGAAGATGGATAAATGTTTGTGTTAAAAGGGCAACCCCTCTTAAAGTGACACCATGACACCACTTATATAGTAATATTATAAACGTTACACAGCAATATTACAAACACTACACAACAATCTATAGATTGATATATAGTGTGTCGGATATTGCTGGACAAGAAAAATTGCTGGATAAAGACCAATAAATTGCTGGCCGTCTTTTTTCAGTTTTTTATTTTTATTATTTTTTTGCCACGTGGCAGATTATTATCCGTTCACGTGTACAAATGTTTGGCAACCCCTCTTAAAGTGACACCATGACACCACTTATACAACAATATTATAAACGTTACACAACAATATTACAAACACTACACAACAATCTATAGATTGATGTATAGTGTGTCGGATATTGATGGACAAGAAAAATTTCTGGATAAAGACCAACAAATTGCTGGCCGTCTTTTTTCAGTTTTTTATTTTTATTATTTTTTTTGCCACGTGGCAGATTATTATCCGTTCACGTGTACAAATGTTTGGCAACCCCTCTTAAAGTGACACCATGACACCACTTATACAACAATATTATAAACGTTACACAGCAGTATTACAAACACTACACAACAATCTATAGATTGATGAAAAATTGTTGGATAAAGACCAACAAATTGCTGGCCGTCTTTTTTCAGTTTTTTTTTTTTTTTTTTGTGCCACATGGCAGTTTATTATTCGTCCACGTATACAAATGATTGACTAGGAATGATGGTATGGTGTTATTTTAAGAGGTGGTGGCACCTTAACATGCTCCGATGGATAAATCTTTATATTCTATGCATGCATACTAAGTGAGTAAAAGGGAAAGATGGATAAATTTAGTTATTCCTTTTATTTTATTTCATAAATCTCATTAATTATTGTTTTCTAGGTATGGAGTACTAATTTGACGTTACTTCTTAATGTCTGAAAATGACGACTTTATTGACTTTCAACAACCTTTATAATAGGTGGGGTTGAGTCTATCATAGATTAGAACCCAAAATTTTGATATTACTTTTATATCCTTCAAATAGAATCATTTTATTCAGAATACGATAGATTTGTACGTTTAGTAGTACAATAATTTTATTTCTCACGATAAAAATTGCTAGTCACTCGAGCATAATAATTAAAAGATCTCACCTACGTTCAACCTATATCTCATAATTCATTGAAAGAGTTTGATGGTTTATTGTCTCATTCGGGTAACTCATGAGTAAGGAGTTGGCACGATTAAGTTATCATTTGCTCGGATATTATTAACCCATATTAATCTTTGTCTTTGACATAGCTTCACGTCAAAATCTCAAAATAAAACTCAATAAATCACGAAAGATATGTCGCAATTTCTTTCTCGATCTATCCACTATCATTTTTCATTTATAGTACAGTCCACACAACTCAACACACATAAAATGAGAACTTTTTACTATATTCACAGATTTATTTTTTACATTCAATTTAATTTTAATAATTTAAAATTGTTATTTACATAATTAGTTTTACAAATTATATAAAATTCTAAATCATATTAGTAATTTTATTAATTTATTTAAAGATGTACACATTATATTAACGAAATATATTAACGAAATTTTACATGAAAATCAAAGTTCGATTATGAGCCTTACTACTAGTCATGTTGATGGAATTCAAGCTTGTAATAAAGTTGCGGGTCTCACGAAAAAATATTTTCTCAAATGAATTGAATTGGTCATATGATAATGAAAACAATGACTTTGATAGAAAATGGAAAACCTTGAAAAAAGAAGGTAGAAATCAAAATGAAATCATACAACTAAAATAATCATGTTCTAATTTTAGTCCAAAATCTCATGATACAAAGTACGAACCCCCATAATTAAGAATTTTATTGCATGACCCACTCTAATCTCTATAAAAACAAATAATCATATCAATATTTTTTTTAATAATATTATTGTATTATATAGTATTCCATCTGATCGATCTCACTTCTCACTTTAAGTGACACATTTTCTTTTTTAAATATCTACTCTAAATGATATACTATATTTCTAAATATATAAACATCACTCTTTTTTTTTTTTTCTTCTTTCTTACTTTGATCTCCCTACTTTCCTGTGCAATACTTTCATACTACTTAATAAATCTAGATATTGCAAAAATAAAATGCAATTGAAATCACGTGGAACACTAAATTTGAACTAATTCGATAGTAGAAGTTTAGTCTTTTGTATTAGTAGTTTGGTTGTTGTGATCAATATGTATTTATTTCATGCCATTCATGTGAGCATCAATGTATAACTATTTCATAGTCATCCAATACGACTCCATTGAACAGAATTTTGAAAGAGATTTTGAAAAGTTACAGTTCAGGTTATCAACCACAATTACAAAAATGTGGTGCAAACTTTAAAGATTCGGACTTTACATATCCAAGAAGTGTAATCGAGTGACAGAAGGCTCATTCATCCTTAATAAATGGTTAAGAAATCGATCCATGCCTTTAGATATGGAACAAATTTAAATTTTTGAGCCCATCGATAGATATCCTTGATCTAATAAAAAAAAACAATCAGACTTTACTTTTTGGTAATACAGTACTTATACAAATGGACCAAATTCTTTTGTAACTAAATTACTCCGAGTTAAGCATGTCTTTGTATTAGTATATTATTATTGCGACGATTGCCTTGAATCTAAGAAATTAAAAAAAATAATAAAAAAAGTTAATTGAGACGTCCCGGATAATTCATCCCAATTTTCCAATTCGGTCCGTCTCACATAATTTGTTCAATTTCATTTTCACCATTTTTGGTAGTGGACTCCATATTCCACTAACTCATTTCTACTAACATTTTATTATAAAACTAATATATAAAGGTAGGATCCATATTCCACAGACTTTTTCAACCCGCTTTTTATTACGATTCTTAAAACTCGTGCCCTGTTAAAATGATCCGAATTATCTGGGACGGAGGGAGTATTCATCGTTCTACAGTAAAGGAAGCCAACAAAAATTTGTACGGCCGCTCTAAAACGACTGCAGTAAAATCCCACAAACGACAGTAAAAAAAAAGTGCATCAGGCACAAAACGACAAAAACCAAAACGCACGAAATCGGAATGAAAAACAATTGAAAAAAATAAAAAAATGTAAATGGTGAAACAGATTGATAGCTATAAAAAACGGGTACGTGGCAGTTACAAAGCACTGCACCATCTCTTTTCAAAATCCCCAATCTCTTTCCGCCACCACTCCTCCGCCGCCCGGGAACATGAGATGGTAGGCTTAAGCGTGATCCTCGAAACCTACAGAGACCGAAGCCCCCAAATTCTCAGCAAAGCCGCCATGAATATGATCATCAAACCTAATTCCTCTGGATTTCTCGATAATTGCTTCCTCTGCCGCCGCAAATTATTGCCGGGAAATGACACATTCATGTACAAGTAGGTTTCCGTTTCTTCAATCGTGCTGTGAATTTTGCAATTTGGAGTGATTGATTTTGTGTAATTGCAGAGGGGATAGGGCATTTTGCAGTGTGGAGTGCAGGTGCAGGCAGATTTTCATGGACGAAGAGGAGAGTGCTTGTACGTTGGAGTACACCTGTTCAGCTGCCGCCACGTCATCCCGCAGCGGCAAGGGAGGGAGAGCTCCGTTTGCGTTTTGAAGGAAGAGTGTGTGTTTTTCCGTTTCTGCCCTTTGTTGGTAGCGTTTCTATCTCAACCGAGCCAGGGACTGTTTTGTCATCTCATCGTTTTACCACCGGAGGAGATTTTTGAAGGGTGTTTCTCAACCAAATACGAAAATAAAATCAATATTCACAAGCTCATCTTCTTTTGTGGAGTATTTTATTATTATAGAATTAATATTTAAAATAAGACATAGTACAATATTTCATAATTTTTACTCATACACTATAACATTAGGGATATTTAAAACAGGTTCAATTCAACTATCATAAGATTACAAGCATATGAAACTTGGGATCTGTGTGGATAAGGACACGTTTGTCGTTATCACAAATTTAAATAATGCCCCTAAATTAATTTTGTCGTATTATTAAAAATGTTTGATATTATCTTATTAGTCGTTAGCTTTTTACTTTTTTTTTTAACTATTAGGGCATCCATGTCCTCCTTTGTGCGCGAGTTGGTAGGCTCCTCGGGAGGGGACTGCGTCTCCTCCATGTCCGAAATCTCGTATCCGTTGGCATTGACTGAGAAATTGGCGACCGGGTTGATGTTTGAGCCACGCACTCCTGGCGTACCATGATGGAATGAGGTGTAAAGTGGGGTATATATAAAGTAAAAATCATGTACTTTCTCTGTCTCATAAAAGTATGTTCATTTGAAATCAGAAGTGGAGCTAGGAATTTGTAGCGAGAGGGGCAAATTTACATATAAGGGAATTTTAAGTATTTGAGGAGGGGCATTTAGTGAGAAATTAATAGAAATAAATTGAAAAATATACAATATATACATGAATATGAAAATGTGAGGTGGGGCAATTGCCCCTCTTTTAGTACATGTCAATCCACCCATGTTTGAAACGGCACGGGAACTAATGCACCATCGGTAAAGTAAGAGATGAGAGGAGAAGAGTAATCAAAGTAGTTTTAGTGGATAGTGAGATTCATATTATTATAGTGTTTAATGAGTTGTAATGGTGCGTCATAGTGATATAAGTTGTAATTAAATTGATATATATGAGTAATGAGTTGGGGACAACTTTTCATGAACGGAAAGTGCAAATATTTTTATAGGACGAAGAGAGTATAAAATAAAGAAGAAAATATTTAAATCCGCCGGCAAAAACTGCGTGCAATAGAGCCGTGGAAACCGCCGCCCGCGAACCGCAAGCGCTGATCGAGCTATCGCCCCCGCCTGGTGTCCCCCAAATGCCCACTTGTTATAGCGCCGACAATTTCGCCGCACGCGGCCGGCCGGAAAACCTAACTCTTTTTTTCTTTTTCTTTTTCGTTTAATTCCTAGTATTTGTTTATAGATTAAGTTGAAAAATATTTTTCTCTTAAACTATATAGTCCTGTCTTGAGCATGACTTTACTGCATTAGGAATTTGTTCCCAGAACTTTATTTCTCTACCATACTTATTTATCTATTTCTATTATTCCAATTTGTTTCAAGATTAAATTAAAAAAACTACTACAATAAAAACAGATTGTTAAAATTTGTTAAATTTCTGTTGTTGAATCAATTTTGATATTGATTCTTGTTGAAGAAATTTTGAATGTCTTCGTAGTCACCCAACGTGAAAAATAATGGGAAAATTGATAGTAGGAGTATCAATTTGAGACCTTTAAATAATGGGAAAAATGATAATTAAAATCATACATAATTTTTTATTAATTTCTGAACATCTAGTAACTTTTAAAAGTAGCGAACTAAATTATAGTTTTTGTACATTTCTAAATTGTTCCATATAATTAAAATTTTGATGAAATGCCCTTGAAAAAGTTGTACCATAATAATATACATAAAAATGTGTATGATGGTGAAAATATTGATGGTCCCTCAATGGAAAGGACTGATATTGATTTCTCAAATTTGACTAATGTTATCTTTCATATAACCTATCAATGATCTATAATATAACCTACAATATCAAAACTGCACTCTCATTCGAGCTCTGAATCTCATCGATCGAAACCCGTTCCCGGACAAGGGTTTCGAGTATGTTTTGGCCTAATCTCATGAACAAGAAGAAGCAACCCAAAAATGCTTTTACAAGAATGGAGAAACTGATCCCATTTTGTACACATGTACAGAAATACAATTAGCTGTTATGTGTTTTGTTTTTGTTCACCTGATTCAGTAGCCGCCTTTGACGGCCGGGAATAAACGAGCGTAACATAGTTTGTATCTTGACTAGTCTCAATCGCCACGAAGACCTTGGTGGTTGGAGTTAAACGCGAGCCTTACCAAACGCACGAGCTCCTGTACATCTTGAAAACTGAAGTCGACAACTCTCTTGATCGAAGCAATCGCATCTCTGTTCTGGGATTTTTTTAGTATGATGTGGGCAGCTGCAAACACGTCCTGCGATTTCTTGGCAGCTTCCATTGCAGAGTTGACATCTTTCGTCTACGGAAGGATAGCTTAAATTCATATTCATGCCAAGGATGAAAGAAACCACAGCAAAGCAGAAAAGGACTGCATTAATTTGGTAAATCGACTTACAAAATCAAGCAGCCGGACAAAGTTGGGGCGGTTTTGAGGCACTATGACATGATTTGCAGCATGAGGACCACTGCCTTTAGACAATGCAGCCTTGTCCGCCATTGCTAAATTATTTAAGTTATCAACATCAGAAGCAGAAGATGACGGAGATTCACCTAATCAGAAGAGCAAATGTAGCATCAATAGCAATATCATCTGCCATAGTCTAATAAAGTTGACGAGCATATCTATAAACAACTAAAAAGAGATAAAGATAATTCCGCAACATTAGGTTCGTTATTGAGACCTGAAAGTGACTGAGCAAGTCCTAATAGATGGAATTCATCTGTGATTTCGAAGGGGGTTCATAGAAGTAGTTCATGTAAAAGCATATGTCAGTCTTTCAAGTAGAATAGGTTACTCAACCATACAGTCCAAATTTTAGGTATGGTGACTGATAAAGATTCAAGAAAACGAGATATCATACCTTGAGGAATCATTTGCAGACTCGATTGCAAATCTTGGCAAAATCTGCTAGCTGATGAGCTTTTGCAATAAACTACCTTCAGGTAAGCCACCTCCATGCATTTATACGCCAAAGCAGCGAAGGCCAATTCATGGCCTTTTTCATATTCACTTGCACATGTTCTGCAGAGTATGTAAAGCTAATGAGAAATACCAAAATAAGTAGTCATCATATCAGATATTATTCTCGGAAGAACAATACTACAATCCCCCAAGATTGACGACTTGAATCCCGAATATTTTGCTATCCATGTAAAAGCTTGGTTATGAATTTTGCATTTTCACAATAAACTTCAGATTTCTACCCCTTCCCTTAAACAGGTCTTACCCCGATAATATATCAACACAAAGTTTCCCACTGAATGAGAAGTTGCAAAGGACACAGGTTCAGAGTATCCAACTTACTTGCAAAGTTGGGCAGCAACACCATACGTTTGCATCGGACTCATCTCCATCTGTTTAATAGGCTCTGCATCGCAGGCTTCTAGAAGCGAAGCTCCATGAAGAAACTTTAGGGCAGCTTTAAAGTATTCATAATTACTTTCAGAAGTAAAGCCAGAGGTCTGCAAGCAATAACGTACAGAAGTTAGATACTGCAGAGAAGATGTACGGAAGAGTAATCATAAGTTAGATACGGTAGAGCAGATGTACAGAAGAGTAAACATCCACACATAAATTCAAATAATCGACACTTTGGAAGAGAAGGATAACTGTGCAAACAGATTTGGAACTTGGAAGCAGAAAAATGACCTTAATTAGATCAGCATGACTTCTAAGTCCTTCTGCTTCTTTTAGGATGTCTCCAGCTTCTTTCAAAGCAGTAGATGCAACAGCACCAGAGACATTCTTGTTCCGAAGGCTTGCATCAAGATGCAAAGATTGTTGCTCTGCTTCTTTATTAACGGTGTTTTCGTTAGTAGTGCCTTTTCGAGACTTTGATGTATCACTAGTTACAGAATTATCATGGGGTCTTGAGTCCAAAGGACTTCCTTTCAAGGGACCCACGGGTCCTGATGCAAGTTTGCTAGGACGAACTGTGCCTTGTTTGTCTCCCTGACGCAAATCAATGCGAACCTTTCCGCTCCACGGTTCTTTCTCGCAGGAACTTTGCTCTATTCTTCTTGGAGGATCATGTTTATGGCTCTGCTGCACAACACCGCTGCTGCAGGGATTATCCAATACTAAATCATTCTTGTCACCTTCTCTCTGTATAGATTGCTTCTCACTTCTGCTGGCCTTCAATTTTCTGACATTGTTCTTACCAACAACAGTACTTTTTTTAACAGACTTGAGGCTGAGATCATTGGAGAGAGGATGTCTCATGTTACTCAATGCTTCATGTTTGGGTGCAGGATGGTTGTCGTCAATGGGTGTCTCTTTGTTCAGTTTGGTCTTCGAATCTGAAATTTTCGAGCCATTGTCATTGGTTAGACCAGATTTTCTCCTCCTAACTGTGTCAAATTCAGAACTCCTGTCCATCTCCTGTTTCTTCACACTGCTTACTGCACCAGCACTCCTGAACCTAAAATCGACTTTCCCTGAAGTTTCAGTCATCATTGGTGACGCCTGGTTTGGATAGAGCATCCTCATGGGAGACGAAGAAACCGACTCCTCTGGCGAGCCTTTCACCTCAGCATAGCTAAGCCTTTTTTTGCGGGAATCGGAAATCTTGGAAGAGCTTGAAGTGGCAGCCATCGACAGCTGTTCACACCCTAAATCCTTTCTCAGTTCATCTATATCTTCAATAGTGAGACGCATCTTTGCTATAGGTTTCTTCACCTGCTGTCCATTCTTCTTGATGCTCGTATCTGTTAGATATTCTTTATCCCCCAATTCCACACTTCTTATTTTCAAAAGATCACCACTCTGACTTCCTCTGAACCCATCATCTTCATTATGACATACACGCAGTTTCTTGTCTCTATGAACATCACCATCCTTACTGTTCTCGTTGACCAAAACTTTTCTTTCTTGGCTGTGCACATTATCCTTCAATTTTATCTTTTTAGCTGTTACCTGTCCAGTGTTACACGTCTCCACACCCAGCGGCCCATTATGTTGTAAATCACGCATAGCTTTTTCATGCTTCACGTTAATTTGGATATTGCCCGGTCCAGCAGAGATCACTTCTTTTTTAATACTCTTTTTCTTCCCGCTCTTCACAGTTGCATTAGTCAGCAAACCTAGTTTCGCATTGTGCCCATTATCAAGAAGATCATTGTCGAACGTAGGCACATCTTTAGACTTAATCCTTTTTATTTGCTCCTTCCCCTCTAAATACTCACCCGACTCCTGCTTGATTTTCTTCCTCAGATTTGAATCAGCTGCAGAATGTTGTAGTCATCCATCAGCAAAGAAAAACCCTCACAGTCAAGAAAGTACATAGAAAGCAACAGGCCGGCAGCTATAAATAGACGACATACCTTCTGGCAGATGCTCTCCTTTTCGTTTATTTAGTCTGGCTAAACCAGATGCTGATTTACTCGGGTGCTGCATATCCGTTTGGTCTGTGAAATTTCCTCTGGCAAGAGGCGGCTTCACATCCTTCATGCCATCGTGTTCCAAATCCGACAGTGGCATTTGCATTTGATTTTTAGAATGGAGTGGATAACTCGTGCCGACTGCAGTCTGTCTTTTGTGCAGTTTCTTCATCCTCACTGGATCAGACGCAAAGTTCTGACGGTCCTGATTGAAACCGTGCGCAATAGTTGTAGCTGCACCGACTACAGATCCATCTGCGTGAGCTTGGGAATTATGTTGATTTTGAGGGACAGGAATTTTATACAGTGCGCGAAGAGCTGCTGTAGTTTCATCTTCAGTAATGCCACAACGATTATGTTCTGGACTGCAGGTTAGGAGAGATGAGATCAGATTCCTGCTTAATTGACTTTGCAATTTTCACTGACTTGTAAACCATTGCAATTACAACACCACATTTTCAGGTTTTTGCAATTACAACATCCCAAATTTTTCCAGCAATAAAGCTATGTGGTTTCATTAGTAAATCCAATAGCATCTTAGTAGTATACATCAAACAAACTTTGCTGAAAATTTGGGCGCCGTTGTAATTGCAAAAATACAGCAATATCAAAATTAGAAGTTCTATACTTTCATTAACGGAATCAAACTGTAGAACTAAATAAATATAACGACTAAATCACGAAAGATGACGTGCCAATCAAGAAACTTACAGCCAGGTTTGCATGCTGCATAACCACTTCTCAGGAAGTTGCTCCGGATCCATGCCATATGGTAGGAGACGCCACGTCTCACAGCGGTCACATAAAACCCACTCTTCTTTTATAACCACGGGATTTACCACTGTCTGCTCGAACCCACCTAAGGTTCCTTCCTTAGAAGGTACTGCTGCAGATGAAGGCTCTACCATACGACTATCAGACGGCCCAACGTCTATATGTTTCTTATTACTTAACCTCTCCTTTGATTTATCAGCAAGTGCAGGTTTCGCTTTCAAATAATCAACAGAGGCCCTGCCTGATAAATGTTTTGGGTTCTCCATATGATCTACACTTGTCTGAACCTCATCTTTTTGGCCGAGCTGGGCATCCTTCCTTCCACTGGATTTCTTTTTGGGTATGAGACGATCGCCATCCCTGAAACTATCCGATTTCAAAGCTTTATTTCCACTACTTTGACTTACTTTTGACTTTTTCCCACCTTCAACTGATAAGCTCCCCACTGGATGAGGATCAGACTCATATAGACCAGTTCTCAAAGTCGAGTCGTCCATGACATTTTCAACCCTTTCTCCTTCAGAATAAGTTTTGAATGATTGATAACTTCCTTTACCTCTGCTCTTGCCATGATCAACTGAAACATCCTTATGAGGAATCGTAGCCCTATGTTCCTCGATTTTCTCTAAAGAAGTGCATCGCGGTTCTAGTTGCTCATACTTGCCATCCCTCTGGTTAGAAGTGTGTTCAAAGGACACATCCTTAAGTGAATCACCAGAAACAGCTTGTCCTTTTTCCTTATTCTTACTTACCCTCCTCTTATTAATTAGGATATTGTTATCTGAATTTTTAACTCCATCAGGCAAAGTTTTCTTTTCACAACCATCAAGATCCTCTGCATTATCTTTCAATTTGTTGTCAAAAGCCTTTGCCTTCTTCCCCCCTGGAGCATCGTTATTCAATATCTTAATCGATATTGCAGAATTCTTGGGAGCAGCTTTATACTCACCTTCTAACTTACACTCTCTTTCTGTCGTTAAGTTTAGCAAATCTTCACACAGAGGTGAAAGAAGTAACCCATCAGACATTGGAAAAGAAGTCATCGTCTGGACCAAAGAATAGAACAAAAAAAATACGTGATCAATCAACAAGGTCCAATCTGGAAATGTGTGACTATTAAAACAAGGTCAAAATAAGTACGATATCATTATCCTGTGAAAAATACAGGTACCAGTGTTCACCTATAAAAATTACATACTGGCCTGAAACGAAAGATGGAAAATCAGAATGCATAACCTGTAGCAAAAAAAATCAAAGAAAACACACCTCGAGTATGTAGGCTGGAGATTCAGCAGGTCTTTGCGTTTCGGACAGCAACTCATCACTTTCATCTTGACTATTACCCTCCGAGGAAGATGGAGACGTGAGCCCTAGACTGAGTATTTGAGCATTATATCGAGCCGCCCGTTCAGGTCCCACCTTGATGCGAACTTTCAGCGTTCTTTGATCTAGCGGATTGGCTAACTTACTAGAAGGAAGTTCAGCTTTTCCTGGGAATGTTTCAGAAACTTCACTAGAAGGCAACGTTGCCTTTTGTCTGCTTGAGCGCACACTGGGGGAAGATACATCATCCCTCCGAGTTGAAGGTGTGACTGATTTAGGGATGGGTCCCTGTGGTAACACCGCCCATAGTGCTGAGTAAATGAAAATTTCCCACACATGCGTGTGAACCATTAACTAATTACTGTATCATATATACCTCTGCACAGGCATTAGGTGATCTAGGCAAGTGAGAATTTTGAACTCTTGGTGGAGATTTTTGCTGCGACCAAATTGAAGGAGAGCGTTGATAAGTGGGTAAAAACGAGCCATAGCCACCAAATTTTGACCCTGCAGAAGCCACCAAAAAATTATTCGGGGCATTGAATATGGACGGGTTTGAGGAGAAGACAGCAATCAGTCTGATACTCCACTCACCCAAATTTTCTGCAGATACACCGCCTTCGAAATCTTTCTGCAGATGTCCCAATATGCTCTGAACCTTCTCTCCCTTTCAGAAGCAAGATTCAAAAAGTGGTCAATGTAGTTTGATAAAACTAAATATGAGAAGATAAAAGAGCATCCAAATCATTAGACATGAAAAACTGATTGCCACACAAGGTTTAGTAGTTAGAAAACAGGCTATTAAAATAATTATGTGCTTGTATATGAATAAAATTCAATGTGTTAAAGAGTTCATAATACAATGAAAAAAACATGATTCATCCTGATTATGATTATAGACCGGATAACTTCTATCAAACACCGAAATGACATTTTAAAGTGGCAAGAAGATCACAAATGCCATTCTTTTCCATCTTCTACCAATCCAAGCCAAACAAAAGTAGCGCTGCATTCACTCTACATTAGATGCACCTTCTTGTCAATGTGGTTACTTAGATGATCATATCATTCAGTTCATCAATTTAGTCAATCAAACTTTGATTTTCAAATCAAGGTCAAGCACATTGAACTCAAAAGTTTACAGTAGCAAGATGATCACAAATGTTGTTCTTTTCATCTTCTACCAATCCAAAACAAACAAAACAGACCACATTAATTCACTTTAGATTAGATGCATCTTCTCATCATTAATTGATCATCTCATTCAGTTCATATTAGCCAATCAGTTTAGCATTCCAAAACAAGGTCAAGCAACCTCATTCCACACACACCAACACTCGATCATCCACCCCGGATTATCAAGCATGTAAAGCTGCACTTCTCTACCAGTGAACAACTTCAAAAGCAACACAGTAAATTGCACTATTTGTCCAACATTGAACACAACTAATTGCCATAGAGGCAAGGGAAGAAACTCATACAATGTAAGAGAGAGCAACATCAGGATCAATGTTTGCATCATCACTGTAATAGCAAGTCTCTCCTTCTTCAAGCTCAGGCTCCTGAACCATCCTGGCCCACAAATAACCCAAAACCCTAACCCTAAACCTCCCCCAAAATTCTCAAATTCCCCCAAACCCAATTCCAACCTCTATCCTAAAATCAAGCATAATCACCACCCCGATTAAAGAACCAACCTTTAACCCCACAAACACTCAAAAAACCCACTAATAAACACCCTCGAAAATGGAAACCCTAATCCAGAAACTGGGTGATCACCACCATAAACACAAGCCCACGTGTTCCAGCCGAATGTATTCGCAATAAACTAGTAAAAGGAAACAAGTAGGCGCAATCCAAAAGAATCAATTTTTCGCTGGAATTGAGTAACGATCGTATCGATTCTCAATGTAATGCTCCTTATTTTGTTGTTTTTTTTGTTAATTTTAAGTGTAAGTATATGTGTATGTATAATTTTTTGTTGATGCAAAGAGACACCCAAATGAAGGAGGGAAGAAGGGGGGCGGTGGGTTGGGGTTAGGGTGTTTCTTTTCTTTTTCTTTCCTTTTATTTTCCTTTTTCTTTCCCTCTATCTTTATAATTAAATGTTATATCCCACTTAATTTTACTCTTCATTTGATATTATCATCTTAATCATATTTAGAATTTAGCATTAAAAAATTGTCAAAAAAGAGATACCAATTTTATGGAAATTCTATCATTACGTCTATTGGTGAAATTTATTTGTAAATATGATTGTATATATATTTTTCAAAATGTAATACTATCAATTGGAATATTTAGTTTCATTTAATTAAATTATTCATTTACTTTTTATGAAAACAAATTTACGGTTTCATTGCCCGACACGTTATGATGGTTTAATTATACCAAGAGTTGGTCCATGTTTTTAATTGTGGTCTAATTATCATAATTATTGACCTAACTGTCATGATTTTTAAACATACTTAACTCAATTTTCTGATGATGATTAATTTACTCAGGAAGATTAACTCATTTCGTTGTGTTTAGGACAAATCACAATCTTTTTGCAAAATATTGCAGTTTAAACGAATGAGTCAAGAATAAACCATTATTGATATGACAAAGAAATTGAGCAAGTTTGAGTCAATTCAATAACAAAGTAGGGTTAATTATGTGTTACGATTAATTATAAATAGGGTGTTCAATCAATATAGAATGGATTAGCACGGAATCATTAGAATTAGGTTTGAGAATTTTATATTCAAATAGTTATACAATGATTAATACTACAAATAAAAATGGATTAGGGTACGTACTCGATTTGTGGCGCGAAAATAAGAAACATTAATAAAGTTTGCTTACGTAGTTTGATCAGATCTTCATAATGTTACTACGCGACAATATCACCTATAAAGTAAAATGGATTAGGTCGATTGGCATCCTTAATTATTACACACTCGATTTGTGGCGCGAAAATAAGCGACATTAATAAAGTTTGCTTACGTAGTTTGATCAGACCTCCATAATGTCACTACACGCCAATATTACATATAAATTAAAATGGATTAGGCCAATTGGCATCCTTAATTATTACACACTTGATTTGTGGGCCGAAATAAGCGACATTAATAAAATTTGCTTACGTAGTTTGATCAGGCCTCCATAATGTCACTACACGCCAATATCACCTATAAATTAAAATGGATTGGGTCGATGGACATCCTTAATTATTACGCACTCGATTTGTGGCGTGAAAATAAGAAACATTAATAAAGTTTACTTACGTAGTTTGATCAGATCTTCATAATGTCACTACGCGACAATATCACCTATAAAGTAAAATGGATTAGGTCGATTGACATCCTTAATTATTACACACTCGATTTGTGGCGCGAAAATAAGCGACATTAATAAAGTTTGCTTACGTAGTTTGATCAGACCTCCATAATGTCACTACACGCCAATATTACATATAAATTAAAACGGATTAGGCCAATTGGCATCCTTAATTATTACACACTTTATTTGTGGCGCGAAATAAGCGACATTAATAAAGTTTGCTTACGTAGTTTGATCAGGCCTTCATAATGTCACTACACGCCAATATCACCTATAAATTAAAATGGATTGGGTCGATGGACATCCTTAATTATTACGCACTCGATTTGTGGCGCGAAAGTAAGCGACATTAATAAAGTTTGCTTACGTAGTTTGATCAGGCCTCCATAATGTCACTACACGCCAATATCACCTATAAATTAAAATGGATTGGGTCGATTGACATCCTTAATTATTACGCACTCGATTTGTGGCGCAAAAGTAAGCGACATTAATAAAGTTTGCTTACGTAGTTTGATCAAGCCTCCATAATGTCACTACGTGCCAATATCACTATATATGATGCTCATTTTTGTCGTAAAATGATTCGTTTATGAAAGGACAAAGAGTACTTATTTGATTAACAAAAATAAAATACCAAGGCACATTAATAATCTTATTCAATCGAGTTAAGGGAACACAAATAACTTACATTTAACTATAATAATAAAGATAATTGCACATGTATATAATGTTTTCAAATTTAATTAAATAAATTTAATTTGTTATTCTATAGCAATAAAGATGAAATTATGTGAATAATTTGTGACAAATTTTCAATTATTTCGAGCTTGATTTCAAATATATAATTTTCAATATTATTTTTGTAAGAAATAGTTATTTAAAATTTTAATATTTTTATAAATTGTTGTAGAATGATTGATATGTGATTTATTTTAAATTAATTTTCAATGTAAAATTTTGAAATTTTTAATTATGTACATATACTTTCATGTACGTTTATAAGGAGTAGTTAATAATAAAAAAAGATAGTAAATATAAAAATAATATGGTCAAACATAAACTGAAAAGCAATAGAAAATAACTAAATAATATATTATACAAAAATGAAAGAAAAGAGCAAATGTAGTCATTACAATACACATCAATTTTACTTAAATTCTGTGATAGTTTTGTGAATTTTAACAGTCAAATGTACTACATTATGCATAATTAAATGAGTAAGTAGTATTTTTATTACAATGTTAATAATGGGATGGGACCCACAAATAATTTGTCCACTTCACAAATATATGAACACCAAAAATGCATTTTTCAACGATAAAGAATATCCGAATCGGGAATAATTAGGGCTAGGGCTAAATATACTCACTCCAGTTATGGAGTATAAAACTCTGTAAAGCTTCCGTTTTGATGCTGCCCTCTTTTGATTCGGTACATATTGTGATACTCTGTTGTGTTTCTCATGAGTTATTGATGAGTTTGATTGTGATTCAAGGAAGGCGATGATATTTTCGCATCCAATTGTGGTGTGAGAAGTGAAATTTGATGCTCCAATTAGAGATTGAAATGCGCGGCACAGTGGATTTCTGAGGTTTTCCAGCTGTTGCTTGAATTTGCTGGCCCAATACGTAAATGCTAGGGCTTTATTTTGGGGATTTTGCAATTGTGAGAAGTGAATGTACCGACTTGGCATGGATTATACGCACGAAAGTGGAATAGTGCTGATTCCGACTCGTTTTGTGTGGCCTTATGGCGGGAGGGCTGTGTATATAAGTGGCTCATTTACAGGGTGAGAGTTGATTGTTTATTGTTATGATTGTATTAGTCAGGTTTGTAGCTCGTGTGCTGATCTCTTTGATGGTGAATTGAAAAGGTGGACGCAATGGCCAATGACACCTGTTGAAGGTTGCCCAACCGTGTTTCAAACTATTTGTAGCCTGCCTCCCGGTTATCACCAGGTTGGTGTTTTACTTTGGCATTTGCATGTTGAATGTGTTATCATGTTTAGCTGAAGAATTGGTTGTGATTTGTTTTATTAGTCAAAAGGGAATTGAGTGTCATCTTATTTGAAAGTAATTGATGATTTGCTGAAGATATAAGACACCTGTAGTTACGGATAGGTTAAGTTTATCTTCCATGTGTTGGAAGGCAACACCTTGTGGCTTACATTGTAAATTGTAATTACTTGACATTATGAGGATCTCACCGTCCACCACTCATCGTTTATCACATTTATTTATAGGCTGAATGTAATATTTTGAATGAGTGGTGTACTTAGTCATTGAATTTAGAATCTTTGATGCTTTCTTAGTTTAGCTTTTTGGTAAGATTCAAAAACATGTTTTCCTTGTGGACGACTCTTCTCATACAAGTAATGTACTTCTCATATGATATAAATGCCTAACAAATGCTTAATACTGAATTAAAAAGGTTTCTTGACATTTGTCAAAGGATACATGTTTGATGATGAGTACATAGTGCAGGTGCTAAAACTAGTAGGCATAAAGGTGATCAGCATTGTTTATCCATATAATTTTGTGAATCGATGAAGCATTTGATTTGTGATAAATGCAATCACTATTATTTAACCATATAAATTTGTGAATCTATGAAGCATTTTATTTGTAAATGCCATTTCAGTTGAGATATGTCACTCACCTTCCCCCTTAATCAGGTATTCTTGGATATAGTATATAAATATTATTGACGTTACCCTTTGTTTGCAGTACAAATTTGTTGTTGATGGTGAATGGAGACACGACGATCGTCAGCCTTCTGTTAGTAGTAATCTTGGAACTGTGAACACTATTCTCTTGACAACGGAATCTGCAATGCTAACCCCACAGATGCCTCCAGCTGGTCCTGGCTTCAGCATGGATATAGATAATGGGCCCAATCAGCGTGTGGTATGGAATTATTTTTCTCTTGTGTTATCCAATTTTCTTCTGTTTAAAGTACATTTCTATCAATTAAGCATTCTAGAAGCCAAGATCTCAACTGCCTTGAGAAACATATGAATCTTTTGTTACATTCCTTTTGCATCTCTAACCAAAGCTTATAGGTCTCACAACATATACATTTTCTCTTATAGCTATTCAAATTACTTCCAAAAATCTTAGATAACTGGTTTGCTTTCCCCCCTCCCAAACTTACTGATGTTTGTAAATTGCATTAGCAAATCATAAATTTGGTAAAAAAACTCTTTAAAGAGTCAACCAAGGATCTGCCCATGTACTGAGTTTGAGGATATCGTGCTTTTACACCACACCATTTTCAATCAGTCATTTCAAATCTTTATTGATTTCGCTTCCATAGGTTACTCTTTGTTGCTTTCATGATTTGTCACAGGAAAGCTAGTTGATTCACTGCTTGTTGTGTTGATCATAGGTTCCACTGCCAGATGTCACATCACGTGAGTCCTTCCCAGTGATATCGGAATCAGATTTAGAGATTTCTCGCCATCGTATTGCTGTATTTATGTCGACACACATGGCCTACGAATTGCTTCCCGAGTCTGGAAAGGTTAGGATGACTATTGCCTATTCTACTGTTAGCCCCTTTGTATTGATTTTCCCTCTATGGTTCATTTGGCTGGTATATTACAATGCTTGCAGGTTGTTGCCTTCGATGTTGACTTGCCTGTAAAGCAAGCATTCCATATTCTGCACGAGCAGGTAAAACAATTAGATACCGTTGGTCGATATTTTTCTAGTCTTCTTTGGGTAAATGTGAGCCAAATAATGCCATCTTGATACTTATCTGTGTTGGCATTACTTTTTTATTTAAGAACTTATAATTCTATGGCCGTATCTAAATGTTGGGTGACTATTTGACCCCGGGAAATTTGACTTGCATGTTAATTATACACTATTTTGCATGCTTCTACTTATGAATTTTTGCTGTACAATTCTTTTTAACCAACAAAATCTTTGCAGGATGTCTCTACAGCGCCTTTGTGGGACTTCTCAAAGAGCCAGTTTGTCGGAGTTCTCAGTGCACTGGATTTTATTTTAATTATGAGAGAGGTATATTCTCTACCATTGATATGGGATAAAGAATATTTATCTTATTTAGGTTCTCTTTTCCTGGATTTATAGAATATGGTTAGAAATGTTTATTTGATATCCTCAGACTGGTGTGTGTTAGAAGTTGGACTAATGTTTCTGCTGGTGGAGGAATATTTGACAAGTGTGGAGAAAGTTTAATTGAATAATCAAGCGATTGGCAATATATAATTGATGAGTAAGATGCCTAATCCTGTACAAGATTGTTCTGCTGAACTGATTGTTACAACTTACAATTTGTAAGGTTTTTGAACAGAAGAGATTCTGATATATTTTTAGGATCACGACCAGTTAGCAACTTAGTAATTTGATTGTATAAATTTTTGTAAGGATTTTGAATAGAATAGATTCTGGGATTTCTTCTACCACCCATTATATAACTTGATGCTTTTGAATTGCTGGCTGTATAATCCTCGGCCCTTGACTGTCACTTTGTATTTAATGGTTATCTCTTCTGCAACCATATTTCTGAGTGTGATGCATCATATAGGACTGCGTAAATGTTAATTGTAATACTCCCTCCGTTTTCTAAAAATAGGGAGGTTTGAAACGGCACGAATTTTAATGCACAATTTGGTAAAGTAAGAGAGAGGGGGAGAAAAATTAGTAAAGTAAGTGAGAGGGAGAGAAAAATTGGTAAAGTAGGGGAGAGGGAGAGAAAAAAGTAATGAAATTAATGTTAGTGGATTATGGGGTCCACTTTATTAGGGGTGTAAAGATTTCCTAAAATGGAAAGTTTGAAAGTTGCTATTTTTAATGAACGGACTGAAGGAAAGAGTTGCTCTTTTTAAAAAACGGAGGGAGTATGTTATTAATAGATGTGGTACTATCCAAAAATTAGTGTCTTCTCTTCACCTTGACATTTTTTACATGTGGTAGCTTGGAACTCATGGTTCCAATTTGACTGAGGAAGAGCTTGAAACACATACCATATCAGCATGGAAAGAAGCTAAATTATATCTGAATAGTCAAGTGAATGGCAGCGGGAGTGGTGTTTCAAGGCAGCTTGTGCAAGTAAGTATTCATACAGATCTGGTGGAGATTTGACGTAAGCATGTAAATTCTGCAACTGGATATGGCCACAGAGTTTCTACATTTATGGTTAGAGCTGAATTTCGGGATCTTGGTCAATTTTACACCACTTCATCTATATTGAAAATTATACTAATATACGTGCACTTCTGCCACCTTGAGATTATTGAAATCCTTTGCATCCATATTCATAGAAGCATTTTTTAGTTTCTGCTTGTTTACTTTTGTATTGTGTTAAATTATAAGTTTATCAAGAGGTGTGCTATTGTGTTAAATGAATTTGTAAAAATGCATGAATCTGCTTCCAAATCTACACTAAACTTTGACAATACATTACTCAATTGAGCTCTAAGAGGCATCTTCTTATCTTATGTTCAAAAGCTCAGCATCTAGGCGCTTATTTCGTGTTTACTTGGTGAGGATTTCAGGCTGGTCCAGATGACAGTTTGAAAGACGTTGCACTGAAAATTTTGCAGAATGGTGTTGCTACCATTCCCATTCTTCATTCTTTATCAGTGGATGCCTCAAACCCGCATCTGTTGCATCTTGCTTCGCTTTCTGGGATCCTTAAGTGTGAGAAAAATGAATCTGATGTTTCTATTAATGTGTATGTTTGAAGCACTGCAACATGTGGATAAAAAAAAGGCCACATATTCTTATTTGTGAACTGGTTCCATTGCTTTCTAGGTATTTTCCGATTCTTTAAGCACTCACCTGCCTCATTACCGATTCTTCAATTACCAATTGGTGCAATCCCTGTCGGTACTTGGGTTCCTAAAATCGGAGAACCAGATGGGCGGCCATTGGCAATGTTGAGGCCAAGTGCTTCACTCAGTGCCGCCCTGAATTTATTACTTCAAGGTATCTGCTGTATTGTAAAGTTTGAAATGTGCTAAAGTAATGTGCTCTCTTCTTTTGTGCACATCCAAAGTTCCTATCTGGCAATCGATCATCTTATTTTGGAACTTATTGATTGGTTCATTTCAACCTCTTAACTATATGATTTTCTTACTTATAATTGCAGAGATTTGAGATTCTCAATCTAATTTCCGACGTGCATAATAGGAGTATATAGTACATATATATCAAAATCTTGAAACTATGACATCCTAATCATATGCATTATATTCTGCAGCTCAAGTTAGTTCTGTCCCTATTGTTGATGATAACGACTCTTTATTGGATGTATATGCTCGAAGGTTAGTACCTCTGCACTCTCAATGTTTCCAACACGTGAACATGCCTCTGAGTATGGAATTTGGAAATGCTCATGCAATATAGTTTTTTGCAGTGACATAACTACTTTGGCAAAGGACAAAATTTATACACACATTAATCTTGAAGAAACAACTATTCATCAGGTGACACACTCAATTGTGGTTTGGCCATTATCCGTAGTTATGCAGTGTGTTTCTGTTGGCATTGCATCGGTTAGAAGATATAAATTTTTTGTCTATTTTTGTTATATACAGGCGTTGCAGTACCGAGACGACCCATTTTCAGCACCCGGACCCAACTCTCAGAGATGCCATATGTGCTTACGGACCGATCCACTTATTAAGGTCCTAGAAAGATTGTCCCAGCCAGGTCACCCTTTCTCTGGTTCCGTTTCACATCTCCTCCCCCTTCCTTCCATGCCTTCATTTGATTGAATTTGGAGTGCTCTATGATTGTTCAGGAGTTAGGCGGCTTATCATTGTCGAAGCTGGGAGCAAGCGTGTGCAAGGTATCGTTTCACTAAGTGATGTATTTCGATTTCTATTGGGTATATGAGTGGTGGCGATGAAAGATACGTGCTTCGTGTACGCCCCCATCCCTTGTGCAATGAAGATACTCGAGGCTCATGAGTTGGTCTTGGGATTCACCGTGTCTGCTGATCTCGATCTCCCTCGGGTGATAGAAGAGACTCGAGGGTGACTAACCGGCGCCCGCCTCCTGCAGTTATGGTGGGATCTAATAACAGGAAAAGGTCATTGGATACAGATTCATGTATTTTTGACGTTTGATTTTTCACTTTGTTGCTTTGGATAACAGTTTCAACTGAGTGCAGTGTAACTCATTTAGTGTTGATTTTTCAAAAGATGCTGCATTTCTTGCAGTGGATCGACGGAAACAAGTATTCTCATTTTTTCTCCTTTTAATAGCCCTGTTTAAATTTTTAATGATCGTTAAAAAATTATTACATTCTATTTTCAGTAAATTTTTTTGTATGATTTATTTATCTTTTATTTTACCTATTTTGTATTAAACTTATGTCGTCATTAGGATTATTAGCCACGCGCATTAAACTTACATTTAATCCATTTTATTTTAAGTAAGTTTTTTTTATGATTCATCATCTCTTATTTTATTAATTTTGCATTAAACTTACATTAAACTTTTTCTCAATTTTTACTTTACTTCATTTTCTCTTACTTTATCTACTTTATAATCCATCCAATTAACACATTAAATATTTCTTAAACTCTATGCTTAAAAGAAGTGTCTCGAGACTCTTGACTATGGAGGAACGGAGGGAGTATCGTGACTTTTCAATGACAATTGAATTTTACTAAATCAGGTCTAATTTGGTTCTCATTTTTTGTTGGTAGATAATTTCACGTGTAACTAAATGGACATATTTTTAGCAAGATAAGTAAGTGGAGTACTTATTTTTATACTCCCTCCATTTTTTCATAGTTGAGTCATTTTTTCTTTTTGGGAAGTTTCTTCATAGTTGAGTCATTTCTAAATTAATAAATATCATACAAAAAGTTTGATCAGTGTTACAAATTAGTACATTACATCTAAAAATCACTAACACTATTAATTTTTCTTATTTTTCTCCAAAATTGTGCCCTAAAAAACATGATATTATTTCTCTAAATAATACCTTATGCATTGCTATATGGGCATTTTATTAAACAATGAATTCACATTTAACTTTCGGCTAATATTTGTAGCTAATTTTAGAGTCGAAAGGATGAAAAATAAGAAAAAGTAACGATGTTAGTGATTTTTAGACGGAATGTACTAATTTGCAATACTAATCAAACTTTTTGTATGATATTTGTTAATTTAAAATATTTTGTACTCGAAAAAAACATTATTAAACATTTGGAACGGAGGGTAATACTACATTAGTTAACACGAACAATATTTAAATATTAAATTATTCATAAACTACTTAAATTTATTTGAATGGGGACCGTTTTGGAAATCACAAAAACTGAAGAGGTCAAAGCAGAACTTCACAAAAATAATTTTTGAATAAAACAAGACACATATACATACAATATAGATACACGCAGACACGCCCCGAGAGAGAGAGAGAGAGAGAGATGGAAGGACTGACGGAAGACGAGAAAAAGGCGCTGAGAGGAAGCAAATTTGCTCCTCTTCCACCTGGAACCAATCAAGCTCGACCACAATCCAGGTCCTTAAATTTGTGCACACACACACACACTACAATATGTATGTCTAATATCGATGTATGCGGTGTGCTTTCAGCTTAGCCTATTCATAATTTCAAATACCTCTTGAGGTTGCGGAAGCTAGAAATGTGGGAATACTCAATTTTGGTGGGGTTAATTTGCATATACGGTTAGGGTTTTGGAAATAATGCACGCTTCAAATGTATGTGCAGAAATGAATTAATTTGCCTATGTCGGCCTACATGAGTTGGATTGTTAGCTGGTATTGCTAAGTTTTTGGGGGAATTAGGATCATGTCATTCCGAGTCAATCGGCAATTACTAATTAGGGTGTATTTTGTTATATGTGCGTGCAGATTTATGTCAGGGGATGAATTGTAGATGAACTAGTTTCGATACTTGTAAATTGAGATTTTGTGTTTGTGGAATTGGTGATTGGATGCTTTCATTTTCTGTGCTTGCTGCAATTATGGGTATTCATGCTCAGGGTGTTGGTATGTGCAGGCTGGCACACCCTGGGGGGCCGATGAAGACGAACAAGGCAGCTGCCTTGGCAAAGTTCCTCGAAAGAAAGCTTCAGGAGCCAAATGGGCTTGCTTCTGTTGATCCGAAGCTTGTTGAGCTAGCTGTGAGAAACGCGAAAAAAACGGTTCAATGCAGTAAATTTCTCATCTTTCTGGCCTCATTTTTTTGCTTTCTCAGCAAAAGCTCATTTCATGAACTATAGAATGTTGGTTTTGAGGCGTTTTTCATGAATTTTGTGTCTTCAGAGTTCAGATTGTATTTGCTGTCGCTTTTTATCTGCTCTGGCTGACATTTTAAGGTTTGCAAGTGAATCGAATCCTAGATAGAGTATTTTAGGTGCTTCTTTCTTTTCTATGTGATTCGGTTATTTCTCTTCTATTTAGGGCTCACCAGCACGGAAATACATTTGATAGTCATGCTTAATACGTAGTATTATGTTTCATTTGTAATGCCTCAGATGATATGTCTTTCGTGCTGTGCGTATGACATCTGAAACTATGTTTGGTTATGCCATAAGAGAAGTTGTACCTGATAAAAAAACAAATCTAGGAGTGTTGAAAGGATTAAAAGAATGGTGAGGAAATATAGGAACTGAAAGCCAGATGGAGTATTATTTATGTGATTGTTTGACAGCGCTTCACGAAAAACAATCGGATCACAAATGTTAAACTTCTTTCTGCTGCACCAGTGCACTTTTGTCACCATATCACAAACCATATAGAAGTTGAATTGTCGTGGTATGCTAATCCACATAAACATCTTGAAAGGCACCTAATTGATATTTTTTGTTTTGTTCAGGTGGGGCTTCAACTTCAGGAAGAATCGTTCATCATGTGAACAAGTTTGATGATGCTGAGGTGCATTTGCTTGGTGACACATTGTAAATGTGCATAGTTACATTGCCTTCATAATCGTATGTATTTTTCTACTACTGTTTCCCTTGTTATGGATTTCGCAGGACTTGGAAAAAGAGGATATAAGTGGAACACCCTTGCCAAAAAAACTTAAGCAGAAGAAGAAAAAGAAGAAAGACAAAACCCAAAAGAAAAAACAAAAGGTATGATTCCGTTTCCGTTGATGTTTATTTGCTTGGTCTGTATCAGATGCGTTAACTTTCACTAAGGCACAGATCCTCCTCACTTCTGCAGAAATTGGATGATTCCACTGCTGATGTTTCAAAGAGACCGAAAAAGAAGTTTAAACTGTGACCTACTTGAATATCCCTATTTGTTACGAATGCCAGAGAGGCTGAAACCGGACAACCGCCCAGTATGGAGCTTATGATATCGGATTCTGATGTCAATCAGCTACAAAATGGATGCTGATATTTTCTTTTCATATCACTCTATCGGAGGCACATTTTTTGCAGACTTGTTGAATACTTATCATTTAAAGTAGACATCTAGAAAGATTTGTTTAGGGACTCACAGAAAGATGACTTTGTTGAACTGTATTTTTGTGTTTCCTTTCTCTAGTCTCTACAAATATAGATTTCATTAATTGCAGTTGCTATCTTATTGTTTTGCGAAATTTGTAATTCCTGTAAACTACTATGATAATTGATATACAGCATAACACAGCATTATAAACTGTGGTAATTGCTTTTATCCGTCTAAAGCTTTTATATAGTATAAAAATTAATTAACAAAGAAGAGCTTTGAGCAAGAAAAACGTTGAATTTTATTCAACTTATTGCACTTTCATCGCCTCTCTAACTGATTTACAATTTGCTAATGGCATCCCCTACAAAACGTAAACTGTAGGTTACGCAGTCGAAGCGACTGCCATATAGAGTTGATGGCAAATCATGTACAAATATTTATATCAACGCGTTCTTCACTCATCTCCCACAACTAGAAAACTAGCAGATCCCGGTGGATGGAAATACGAAGAATTGGTAGGATTAAAATCTAACCTGTGAATGTAACAGAAAGGGTAGAGCCGAGACAAAAGAAATTGACAAGGCAATTGGAGGGGACCTGGTTAACTAAGTAGGTATTAGCGCCAATATCTGGTTCTTGATGATGCCCACGCACTTCTGTATCTCGGTATAAACAGGAAGGTTTTGCGAACTTCGTGGCTGTAGGCTTGTCACAGCAGAATCTAGTATTTGTGCCACATCAGATGGAGGAAACTGTCGTTCGGTACACTTCTGCAGTGATAAAAAGATTTTCTGAGTAAGCAAATGAAGGGAAAATATGCAGTTCCAACTCTGTCAAGGTGTTTATACTTCACCTGAATCATTAGCAAAGTTGCTATACATTTTGTGATCAGCTCGGAGGGAATTTTGGCCTCAACGTCAGATGCATTTGAGGATTTAGGATCAGTTCTCTGCAACAGTTTACAGTTTTAAAAACAAAACAAAACATCATAATATTTAAGGCTGTATATAGAGGGAGGGAGGGAGGGAGTGAGAGGGGGATTCACCACTGGCATGCAGGAATCATCCGAGGGAAGCCGTTCATTTACATAGTCTATGGCTTCTTCAATCTTCTCCACGGTATCATCCCTATTCTTCAGTGATGATATCGCCTGTAGAAGTATGATAATTGATGAGATTTCTTGAAAGTGCTCCAAGGAGAGCGGATGTAATACTAAAAATAATAGTACTTCATAATACAATATGAGAGTCTAGGAAATTTCTATATTTACTACTCTAGAAAGCCACAATGACATAATTTTTTTGAAATTATACCAATGTCACTTTTAAGGAGAACGCATTAAAGGGTCACTTGAATCTTGGAGTTAACTTGTTTACCTGCAATGCAGCATCGACCATAGTCTGAGCTTTTGTTTTGGAGCTATCCATGATTTCATTCACATGCGATCCCACTTCTTGAGTTTGACATGCAGAACGGTCAAAAGAATTGAATGTGTTACCAGGATTAGCAAGATCAAGAAGTGGCCCGGGCCATGCAAGTGGAAATTTTCCTTGATACGTGTTTCGTTCTCTCAAGCAGTGTAAAGCTAAAGAGACCTGCTGAAGAAAATTATGCATCAACCTTATATCTAAATGCAACATAATTTTGGTTCATAAGAATCAGTATCTTGTAAGGGACTCATACCTGTTCATTGGCTTCATTCAATTGTATAAGCACCGCAGCATATTGCTTTTTGAAGGGTTCCGATTCTTTCAAAGGGCTATCACCATCCTTCTGACTTTCCAACACATCATCATTCATAAGCCTCAATTCACGAACAATAGCTTCCTGCACATAGTGTAAGCAACAAGCACACTTATTCCCTAATGTTAAGTTTCCAATTACTAATAGGCTTAATAGTGTTTCATGTCCCCAACTTTTAGTACAACATTCCACAAAATATCCCCAACTTTCGTTTTTTCATCAATTGTCTCCAACTTTCAGCGTTTTCATAAAATGTCCAGCCATACAAAATTCAGTCACGGAAAGTTGATTCATCTCACCGGAGTCTGAGGTGAATTTTTTTCCCACTTAAACAACTGAAACGAGGTCGTTTTAGCAAAAAAAATAATGATTAATAGATTTTGTGTACCCAACTTTCAATGTATTTCAAAAATGTCAGGTGTATTCCATAAAATGTCCCCAACTTTGAAGAAAAAACAAAAGTTGAGGACATTTTTTGGAATATGCTAAAAGTTGGAGACAGTTGACAGTGTGAACCCATCTTATTTTCTTTTTGCTAAATGACGTGGTTTCAGAGACTACAGCAAGATGAACCAGCTTTCCGCGGGCAGATATTGTATAGCAGCACATTTCATGGAAAATGGGGAAAGTTGGGGACATAACATTATTAACCCTTGCTAAAATGTAACAGCTACTTATATATCCAGAAATTAATCGTTATATAATCCAAGACATAAATACCTTTTTATCGAGGGCACGAGTTAGTTGTGCAAGAGCTTGAATGTCAGCTTCCTTTGCCTGGATTTGAGCTGGTGTACTGGACTGAGAATATGTTTGCTGGTACCTTGCGGTATCACCAGTTCCCGGCCTTGTTGGAACATCTGAAGCAACCTGGAGAACAACATATACTTGAGATACTAATGCTTTACAGTAACATGTCATTCTGCAAGTGCAAGATAGCATATTGGATTGCATAGAGACAAGATATCAAGCTTTAGATGCATCAGCACAAAAGAACAATGTAATTCAGCCAACAATGACTATCAGTTCTTATAGTCCGAAAATATCCTCAAGCGCATGCATTGAGTCTAAATTCTACAATAAAGATTAGGTAGAAATAACATACAGTACAACACAAAATAATAAGAGAGAGCAGGAAGGAAGAGAAGTCGTGCCTTTGATTGCTTCAGCAAACTGGCAGGATTAGCTAATAAAGATAGAGCAGAAATATCATCCAGGTTGTCACTACGAGAAAGCTTAATGTACTCCTTTGCTCGTCCATTCTCTTTCAGTTGATTGAGGCTCTCAAAAAACATTTCAGCGGTGATTGTGTGTCTGCCAAGCATTGCAGGCATGTTCTCAAATGGATTTACAGGCATGCAGTCAATATCCTACCAAGAGAAAAAAATCACACAATAGTATAAGAAAGAAAGTTTTAAGAAAATAAAATAAACAGCATTAGGAAGGCACAAGGACTTCCATGTTCTCCTTAAGTGCATATATTGGCAAAATCCAAATAAGGAAACTGACAAACTAGGAACATAAACTAAACTACTACTAAGCAGGAAACTGACATACTAGGAATATATGGAATTTTACCACCCAAAATAGACATGTTGATGCTATGACATCTGAATAAATGATATCAAAACTCATATATGAAAAGATCCAATAGCATGATTCCCACCATGACAAATTCAACCCCTAGCTCTTGACGGTCAAATTGAACCCGGCACTTCGAGTGATCAACAGTTAACACACTTCCATCATGAATCTCCCTCGTTTTTGGATGAATAGCAATGACACGCTGACCAACTGATAAAGGCCTTGCAAGGTCAGTCGGTAGTCCATCCCTGAGACCTTCGCGCAGATCAGAGTAGTGTTTTCTAACTGTATCTCGATACTGATTAAGCTTCTCTTTTTCTTCCTTCAGGAACTGCTCTGAAAATCGCCGTGGTTTACCAAGTGAACTGCTTGAGCAACAGAGAAACTAGTTATCAGTCCAGTTCTGGTGCAGAACTTGGGTGACCAAAAGCACAAAAGTTTTGAGCAATTATAAAATGAAGACTACAAACCTTCTTATGACACCCCACTCTACACGAGTTAATCTTGGTACATGACCCAATCCAACATGATACAGATATTCAACAAACTCCCTCTTTGCAAACCATGGATAATCAATGCCACTGTAGAACCATTCATAAGTGCACCATCTCCTCAGGCGCTGATTTGATAAACAATTCAACAGGTTCTGTTTGGCATAAAATAGACAAGGATAATGAGTATTTAACTTATCCGAATATGGATTCAAAGAATTAAAACAAACCAAACCTTAAATCTAGGTACTGTTTCATGGAGTGAACCAAGAGAAAGATTACTCTCATTGTTTGAGATCAATGGTTTTTTAAGACTCAGCTTACGCCGGCTCCTCATTTTAGTAGGTAAATTAACCTGATTGACCTGTGTGGCTGAGTGGGCTGATGCCAAAAGTAAAATACTATGTGAGAATAATTATTAATAATAATAAATAAACAATATGCCTTTCTCACCTTATGCACTGGCATCTTTTGTTTTTTTCTTGATTTGGTGGTAGACTGATGGGAATCCTGGTTTTCTTCAAGAACAGAACTACCATGAAAAACTGAACTATTTCCAGGTTTTGATGTTTTGCTACAAGCAACTTCAACACTTGATGCTAGATGTCCTTTCATTCTTACCCCTGAGGATCTACGTTTTTCTCTTGGCTGGTTTGCCGGTGGAGATTCTAATGGCACAGTCTCGTCAACATAATCATGTTCATCTTTAAACAGTGTCCTTGAATCTGATGTAAGAAAATCAACACTTTTCAACCCTCATCTGAATCTTCATGACAGTTACACCATAAAGTAAAAGGAATAACAAAGACAGTACATATTTTCATCAAGCGGAATACTCAATAGAATCTTTATCAAATAAGGAAATTGAATATTCCGAAACTAGTTGCTGCCATGCTGGTCAGCAGGACATACATATACCAGTTACTTAAATTGTACTATCCCCTAAAAGACATTAACTGCTTGATGGACTAATCAACAAAATCTTAAGAATTTGCATGCATGCAGCTGTTTTTAATTTGCATGAGAATGTAGTTGCCAGGTTAACTGAGTTGCAGTATATTTAGCACACATCTTAGTCGTCTGAATTTAAGCAAACAAGAAATAGTAGACCTATATGACGTACCATCTTCATGATCTGTTGGCATCATCAGTGACAAATCCGCCAGTGTTTGCAGGGCATCAAAAGCAGGTTCTTCATCTGCAAAGATCCGTCGAATGTCAAAAACAATTAAGAGAGAAATAGTTCAGTTAAGCTACCATGAAAAATTTACCACAATTTCCTTCTTGGGCCGTCCACGAAAAATTTGTCACTTTCATTTATAGTATGGAGTATTAGGCTCCACACAACTTACCACACATTTAGAGTGAGATTCCACTCACAGACTACCAACCGTAATACAGCATATGTTTTGTGAATGGGGGAGGGAGAAATATGAATTTTTTATATACTCCCTCCGTCCCTTAAAAATAGACTGCATTTGCCGTTTTGGGATTTCCCTTAAAAATAGACCAATTCTATTTAAGGAACTTTTTTTCTCTCTAATTAGGTGGATCCCATTCTCCACTAACAATGCTTCAATCGTTTTTCTTTCTATCTCTCTCTTACTTTACTAATTGTGCATTAAAACCTATGTTGTCTCAAATGTTGTCTATTTTTTAGGGACCGGGGGAGTAATTTATATTGACCAACAGTCCAGAAGGGGTGAAGTCCGCAATCCATGTTACAGTTACACTATGATTTAAGAGACAAGAATTAAAATGGTAGATATGCAAATAGCCAAATACCACACCTCTTCCAAAGAGAACCTTTTTGCTCTTGTTCAGCATAGGAGATCTGGACACCTTGGACTCATTGGCCTCCACATCAAACTTTTTTCTCATTGCACTCAGCAGTTGCTGACCTTCCTCTGTTCCACTGCATTCTTCCTTGATGTCATCCAAATGATTCTCAATACTGTTATCAACTTCATGTTTTCTCCCTTCAAATTTGTTGCCCTTCCTTCTCGTTGTACCAATACTTACAGATTCAATCAAATGGGGTTTACACCTAGATAATTCACCAGTGTCAGCTTCTGTGCTTCCTTCTAAATCTTCTTCATCTGTGTCTGTTGCCAAGAGTTTGCCATTTGATATCTCTGCTATATTATGCTGTAACCAACCGCAGTTCTGTAAGGGAGAGGTAAGATATATTGTTCCGCTAGACCAGGTTAAGCCATTACCTTTCTTTGAGCATGCCTAAAAGGTGATGACATCACACTTTCAGCTCTTTTATTCAGCGAACCAGAAACCTTGGGGGAACCACCTCTCTGTGATGCCTCTGCCAAAGCTATAGCTATCTCATGAGCTACTTCATTGTCATCAGCATTGGCCTTTAATTTCAGGCCCTGCCTTGTTGGAGAAAAAAATTTCTCCCCGTTGATATTTTCACGTGAAAATGAAACAGGGAACCTTGGAGTTCTTTTTCCGACAGGACGATCTCTGCTCACTAAAAGAAAATACCATATACAGTAAATTATTTCGAGATGGGTGTCTTGTCGTAGACCAGAAAATAGCAGGCAGAGAAAAAATAAGGGATGTCCTTCTAAACTCTCGACAGTTAGAAAAGAAAATAACTGTAGATCAACCCTAAATTAGGAAAAAATACTCCAAAATAAACACGAGATTGTGCTACAGAGATTTATATCCTTAACTTTTGAAAGCCAAAATATTTTCTGCTACTCATTACACCTAGGGATCCTACATATAATTAACTTGAACTACGCAGCAGATAAACATAGATCCGTAGTTCCAAACAAAGACTATAGAGGACGAATTTCATCATAGTTGCACATAAAAAAAATATTGACTTATTTAGATGAGTTGATTCTAACATACCACCAGAGCGATTCTTTTTCAATAATGAAAGGCAGCCATAATTTGATGCAGTGATTAGAGATTGTGAAGCAATGTGCTCATCTAATGCTTTAGGAGTGGGGGGCTCCACTTTCCCACGAGCTCGCTTCTGTGTCTTCCGGGATGATCCTGCTCCACCATTGTTCTCTTGGTCACTATCACTGCCTGCCTGTAAATCCAAGAAAAATTGTCGTACAAAGAAGGCAGTAAGAGTATTTGGTAAATGACTACATTTAATCATTTATATTATCAACGTATATCAGAACATTCCTGAGAACTGAGTTTATCATCACCACACGTCTTGAAAATTATCAGCAAGTAATTTGTATGTATTGGAAGTTAGAATGGACAATAAAAACATATACTGAGGTCTGAGAGCCAAAAAGTACTACCTGACTTAATGTAGTTTGCATTCTCAAGAATATCAAAATAATGTGAGCATTTCATAACATGAAAATAACTACAGGGTTTATATGAACAGATGGCATTGCACTGTTGAATTAGAGTGTAGTCTAACCAGATTGCTATAGTGATCAGTCATCATGGCGATTAACCCAGCTGCAGAAGCAGTTCCATGTGGAAGAGATAAGTATGCCTGAAATTAACAATTAAAGATAAGTGAAACCATAAAAGTTTTGGTCGAAGGATGCATATCTCAAGATAAATTGTCGAAAAATCATAGCATCCAAATTTTAGACGGCATGTGATTGTGAATGTTGTCTAGAGAACCCTTGGTGATACTTTAGGAATACTGAATGACAACATGGGTAATGGGTTCATATAGATAGTTACCAAAATTTGAAAGAATTTTCTTTAAGGATTTGGGACACCCATTTTCCTTCGATTCATCACAGCAGTAAAGGTTCCAGCATATATTTGGTAGTTCGTAGTCAGTAGTCCATATGGCCAGAGGACAAAAATGACTTATATATACAACTGTCTCACTTTCTATCCTCTAACTGTAATGATCCAGATGCAATACATAATGATACCAACAACCTGAAATCTTATTCATTCCTCTGTAACACTAAGGCGGATCTTTTTTCCAATTATTGCAATTGTTTAAGAAGATAAGGCAAATAAGTTCATCTGATTATGATATTGCAACACTCATAGGCCACTGTAGATTTTAGGGACGAAGGATCTCTGAAAGCAAATAAACTTTATTCTAGAGCCCAGTAAAGCTATTCTCTATGATTAGTCAAGCCAGCAATGAACTCCAAAAGGACGAAAAGCAGCTTGAAATAAGTGAAGTAAGATCCATAGTAGTAGAACATGGAATCCATATAGTCAAAAATTAGAATTACCCGATTCATTGTGTAAAGGGCCTCCACCATTTCTGGTGAACGATTTCTGACAGCACCAGCTACCTGTACACATGCACAAAAAGAAAAAGAGGCACTGTTTTAGCATGTAATAAATTAGGTCCTGATAACAGTTGACATCAACTGACTAGTCCATGATGGATCAAGCTAAAACTGGTCTTCGCTTATGATGCTACCGTTATCTAGATCATGGTGACCATATTTATTGGCATGTAGCAGATATATTATTGTTAAATAAGGTAATAAATTCAACATTCATTTGTGCAAATCTTGGTCAATGAGTCTAATATGAGTTTGATCTGACCTTCTTCCACTCTTTACTGTACTTGCGGTAAGAGTCATAAAAACGAGTTAGCTCTTCCATGGTCCACCGAGGCCCAAGCATGTCAGACAACTTTCTTTTCTGCATTTGAAGAAAAGAAAATGGTGTGGTCATTGTGTTTATGTGCAAATGCATGACCCTAATTTAAAGGATCATCAGCGAGATGTGTGCTGGAATTCAAGCTATCTTGTTCTTAGAAAAGTTTTTACTATGAAATGGAACAGCTGGTTCCCTTGGCATAAAATCATGCATGACAAGAGACATAAATCATGCATAACAAGAGACTATGAAATAAAAGGTTCCGTCTCACGCTTTATAAATCAGGATGAAAAAAAATTATATTATGAGGTCGAGATAAGACACAGTTCAGAAGTAAGAAGTAAGTTATCAGGAAAGTGGTAGTATAAGAAAATAAACTAGTTCACCAGAAACTCACCCGACTGTTACTTTTTTTAGCATTATATCCATCTTTGCTGGGAGATACATCGTCGATATAAGAATAGCGGTTATTCGCACTTCTCGACTTTCTTGTGGGTCCCATTATGTGCTAATCTAGGAATCTAAACTAGAAAAAAATATCATGAAGTCAAAATGTTAGCCATCTTAACACTACAGAAGCTCTTTAAAAGCTATTTATTGAACCACAAGTACATTTAAATCTGGAGAAGAATCTTCTAACTTTTCCCCAGGATATATTCAGAGCCCATGCCCATTAAGTAATACTCATGAGGCCGAAATAAACTCACAATCGAAAGTAAATACTCCTATTTATCATAGCCACACAAGTACAGAAAGAGAACAACTCAAACAATATAAAGTACAGTTAAAATACACATTTCAACAATTTAAATCATACTATTGAGTTATAACTGCAGCATAGTCTGATTAGCAGACACAAACCACTGTATGTCTACATTCATATCGAACACAGAAAAAGGCAATAGAAGAATAAAAAAAAATTACTATTTGAACAAATACACATAGAAGAATTACTAATTAGTTCACCACACACTCACACTTAATATTTTGTTTAACTCAAACGTGATTAACGTAGATTATCTTAAAGTTAATCTCCACAAATATTCACAACACCAACTCATACGTGACATCTCTAGATCGGCAGACGCGCACACACTTCATTCAAAATCAAGCAGAAACACTCCATAAAAATTCAAAATTAATCGCACTAGAAAGACTCAAATTAACGATCTTCAACTATCCTGTAAAAAAACGGGGAAATATGAAAAATTTCCGAGTAGCTCACAAAATTCAATCAGACGGAGTAAACAAGCAGCATATATGCCAAAAAAAATGGCATTTATCACTGATAATCAGCTAGACCCGCCAGAAAACAAATCAAACCATTCACTTAAACTCCATGCGGCGCTCAAATTAGACATAAAGAAATTCATGAAAACAAATTGAAACACACACAAAAACGCGCAAATCAGACGAAACGAATTTTAAAACAATTGAAACACAAAAAAAAAATCAGCAAAAGAGAGAAAATAAAAAGAACTCCCCGCTCATCCCTCCTTACCTTTCCGAATAATTGAATTCATAGAAGTTGAGGAAAAGCTCCAGATTTGAGATCAATTGAGAATTGGTGGCGCGAGGGATTACGATTTTTCTGCGATGGAGTGAGACTTTAGAGAGAGAAAGCAGAGTGTTTGCGAGAGAGAGTTGGGAAGAAGATCGAATTTTGTGTGCGTATTTAATTTTTAATTTTTTATGTGAAAATAATAACCGCGAAATCTACTTCCTTGTATTTGTATTTCTTCGAGGATGGCTTAATTTCAATTGAACCCCTCTACAAGTTTATTTTCTTATTTTGACCACAACTTTTTTAAATTTGAAAGTCAATGATATTTTCCATCTTTTTTTATTAGGGTGGATTTTTCAGTAAAGAGTGATAGTAAATTTCCTTGTACATTCTCTAGTGCCTCTATTTTCATATTGCGTAATATAATAATTATTTCAGCAATTTTATTTGATTAATAACTACACATGGAAATTTCATATGAATAAGAAAATCTTCGCAGTGGTTATCGGATATGAAGTAGTCAACACCTCTTGCGTGTATATATACAAGTACTCAGCACGAATAATAATAGGTGATGATCCGAATATGAACGCTTGTCATTTATGTAAACAAATGCGAAGAGTGTGAGCCGTTAATAATGTTATTCATCTCGTATACGCACTAATTCATAGGAGTATATCTTATGGCTATAATGTCATTGTTCGACTTCTCATGATTTGGAAAATAAGTAGTATAACACTATAAAAGCTAGATTTATCTCCAATTGCGCAATTTCAATTGTGACCAATGTATCGAGTCCTAGTAAGTGCCAACTACGTTTAGCTTTTGCATAGTATGTATACATGGCGTATGCATTTTCTAACAAGCCCTTTTATTAGTACAAAGTATGAGGTGATGCGGCCCGAGAACCAATATTTCAAGATTAAATTGAAGCTTCCAACAGACTGAATTATTGAGTTTGAGCTAACAAATTGAATAAATTGGGAGTAGTATATTTGTACGGTATGAGAGTGAGCCAAAGATTGAAGACAAAGCAGACTGATTCACGAAGACCTTGCGTGCTAAAAATGTCTAGTTGATGAATAGTTATAGTACTAATAAAAATTAGGGTTTATGTTATTTTTTTTTATGGTAAATATATGTTTCCTAATAAAATAAGAAAGCCAATTGCAAAGATTTGACCTTATTTGATTATGTTTCGTTATAACATTGCATTTTTCTTTATAATTATCTTTAATTCTTGAATTGAATTTTACTTTGCATATGCCAGCCATTTCATTATGAACGAAAATGAGAGATCAGTTGTCAATAAACATGTGGGTGCTAACTTTATTTGTCTCATCTTCGCAAGCATGAATATTCACATTAAGTAACTACAAACATTAAATGAACATTTCTTATTAAGTCCAAAATCACAAAAATTAAAACCTGCATGTTATTTTACACACTACGTGTGTCATATTCTTATATAATTAATAGGTTGCAGAATGCAGGTATAAAAAAATAAAATATTACTAATAATAAAATTATATAAAATATTTAAAATAAATTAAAAAATATCAGAAGATCCAACTTCCAGAATAAACAATGCAGTAAAAAAAAGAGCAATTAAAGAAATAAAAATAAAAGACAAATAAACTCGGAAAAAGCGTATAAAAATCAACACACACAGTGAGTGTGACTATATAAAGGAGTGTGTTAAAGAGCACTAACAAAGGAAGCAACACACTCTCTCTCTCTCTCTCTCTCAAAACCAACTCCCCTCTCGATCAAAATCACATGCTGCTGTGTGTTTCCGCACCTACAACGTACGCGATACCTCTGTAAATATCTATCTCCACACACTTTATAGTGTAGATACTGTATATTTATCTGTAGAGAGAGTGTGTGTGTGTTGGGAGAGTGGGCGCGTGTGTGTATACGAATATGCAGAGATTCAGCGGGATCCAGGCAATGGAGGTGGCGCCGGCGGATCCGGTGGCGGAATGGGCGGCGCCGGGCGGGGAAACAGGGCTTGAAGGTCGAATTTCATCTCAATTTCACTTGGAATTTTCCGAATCGAGGGCGAATTTTTGTAATGTTGAATTCGTTTGGGGTTTGTTTGTTTTAATGCAGAGCCTATGTGGCAATTGGGGCTCGGTGGAGGGCCCGAAGCGTACCCGGAGAGGCCCGATGAGCCCGATTGCATCTATTACTTGAGGACTGGTTTCTGTGGATACGGCAATCGCTGCCGGTTCAATCATCCCCGGGATCGTGGCAAGGTAATTTAAGTTGATTTTTTTTTTCAAGCTATGATTGCTGCGATCATTGGGTAAAGAGTGCGATTTAGTGGGGGTTTGTGGGGATTTGATTCTAATTTGGGGAAAGTATACTTTTATTGTACGCCTACTATGTTTTTTTATTTTGGGGGATCTATTCTGGTTTCTGTCAAATATATCAGTTAACTAGATTGGGGAAAAATTTGCATTTTGAATGATTGTATGAATGACTTGGGTGAAAAATGAGTCTTCTTAGTTTTTCATGCTTTTGGGTAAGGCAATGTTAATCGGGTTCACATGCATTTAGTGAAAGTAGTTGTGTCTGTAGTGACTTGATTTTATGGTAAGTCTGGTAGAATTGGAGCCGGTGTTATGTTTG
The DNA here is from genome assembly GCF_023119035.1 of Salvia hispanica. Classification (NCBI taxonomy): domain Eukaryota; kingdom Viridiplantae; phylum Streptophyta; class Magnoliopsida; order Lamiales; family Lamiaceae; genus Salvia; species Salvia hispanica. The sequence continues at coordinate 55,113,309 of NC_062968.1, read as the reverse complement.
ATGAAGATCATCGTTGTTGTGATTATGAAATAGAAATATTGTAAAGTAGGTAAAGATTTTTATTATTGATCATCTAAATTTGGTGTATATACGCTATTCAGTTTTTTTCCTATCACTGTATTAGGCAATGGGAGCTCTTAGAGCTGGTGGAGGTGAGTACCCGGAACGTGTTGGCCAACCAATCTGTCAGGTATAATTTGTAGATTCTAAATTTGTCTATAAATACTATAAGAAAATGTCTGTTTAATGTTTCTGAGCTGAATTGCAAGAATAAAGTCTTGATGTTGGATGAATTGCATGTGCCACACATAACGCTCTTAAGAAATTGTTTACTTATTTTAAGGATTTCTAGCACTGATCATGAGTTTGAATCCCTGACATTAGCCAAAGTAATCTACAAGTATGCACCTGATGCAGTTCGTCTTTTTCCTGTGTGTTTTGGGAGAGTGAGCCTCCTTTTACTGACACATGGCACTGCATTTGAGTTATTATCTGATATTGTCTGGTTTGTGTAAATTTCTCTGTGGTAGTTTAGATTTTAAAATGGGACATGTAGAAAAAATTTGTTTGCTTTCCAAACTTCATCTTTATGTTGTCATGCTATAATAAAGACAATAAACTTATTGATTGCACAATGCAGACTCCTGTTCATCCTTTTCATGGTTCAAAAATTCAAATGATGCTTTGTTATTCTTGCTACAAATTTCTCGAAGGTCTTTAACTCATAAGATTATGAAAGTACCATTGCCTTAAGCAGCTGGACATATCAGCAACTGGTAATTTGAAAGAGAGATTTTCTCCATGTTGATGATGAGTACTAGTAATTATTTTGATCTAGTAGGAATTCATGTCTTCTGTATTAACTATTGAATGGATTATTAAATGGTTATCATTTTGACAATCTCAAAAATTATAACACATATTTTATCCAAGTTTTGAAAACAGAGGGGTTTTCATTGAGCAGTTGTATCTTTGTTAGTACATGTCAGGTTTTCATTAGAATCACTTATTTAATTGTTTTAATTTGTATACACTTTAAACCCTTTTAAGCTCTCTCATTTTCAATCATTTCTCCATGGAAGCATCCTTTTTTAACATTCTCAGTTGAGCATTATATCTTCTTTGTGAAAATTATGGTCTTGTTCAATTCACCCTTCCCAATGGATTTGTAGTACTACATGCGGGCAGGAATGTGTAAATATGGTGGTTCCTGCAAGTATCATCATCCAAAGCAAGGAGTTGGATCTTCAGCCCCTGTGGCACTGAATTTTTATGGATATCCTCTGCGACCGGTCTGTCTCTTTGGATCATTTCATTCTTGTATATTCTATGGAATTATCTATGGTTTCTTTATACCTTGCCAGCTGTTTCATAGTCTTCTTTTGGCAGGGAGAAAAGGAATGTTCATATTATGTAAAGACAGGGCAGTGCAAGTTTGGTGCCACCTGTAAATTTCATCATCCACAGATGGCCGGGATACCAATGCCAGCCCCTGGTCCTGGGTCTTTCACTGCTTCAGCAGCTATGCCCACACCAGCTATGTATCCAACTGGACCGTCTCCTGGCCATCAATCTTCTCAACAATATGGGGTTATTCAAGGCAACTGGCCAGTTGCCAGGCCTTCCATGCTTCAAGGCTCTTATGTTCCTGGAAGTTACAGTCCCATGATCCTTCCCCCTGGAGTTGTTCCTGTTCCTGGCTGGACTCCCTATTCGGTAGGTGTTGCCGACAATGTAATATTTGATGTCTCTTCTTTTATGCTAAATTCTTGAAGTACATGTACAGGCACCTGTTAGTCCGGCAGCCTCACCAAGTACTCAGCAAACAATTGGGGCAGGCCCGGTTTATGGGATAACACAATTGTCTCCTTCCGCTACTGCCTATACAGGACCATACCTTTCCATTACATCTTCTGCTGGCCCCTCAGGCGGCATTCAAAAAGAACAAGCATTTCCGGAAAGACCTGGCCAACCAGAATGTCAGTACTATTTAAGGAATGGGGACTGTAAATTCGGAGCTACATGTAAATATCATCATCCACCTGAGTGGAGTGCATCAAGGACCAATTACATGCTTAGCCCAATGGGTCTGCCACTACGCCCAGTAAGCATTCATTTTATCTCTTGAAGTTTGCTGAGCTTTTTAACTGCCTATATATGGCAGAACAGGATGATCTGTCTCGGTGTGCCCCTGACACTCTCCGTAATTATTAACTTCTGCTTTTCTATGAAGCATCCACAATTTATATCCATTTAACAATTAGACTTTTTGGGAGGTTTGTGTGGTATTAACACTGCCATTTCTTTTGTTTTCTATTCTGCTAATACTTCAACAAAGGCTGTTACTTCTGATAAACCGAAACCTGCATATGGACGCTCCCAATAGTGCCCAACCCCTCGCTCCAGGATCAACTCTGGAAGTTTGAGTTGTATGAGTTTTGGGGATTTGGAGGCTGCTGTCTCATAGAAATATTTAGTTAACATGTTTTGATGAAGTTTTTCAATGCTGTGGCATTAACATGTTTTGCCTCGATAAAATGTTACTACTATTTTTCTTTTTGGAATAATGATGGTAGTCTTAATTTGCAGAATGTGATTCTTTGTTTCATTTGTATGATGGTAGGCGACACATTTGATATCCTCCACCAAGTAAAATATAGTCACAAATCATGCTTCGTGTTTCTAAACATTGTATGCCCTTTCTCAGGGTGCACCTCTTTGTTCTCACTATGCACAGAATGGAGTGTGCAAATTCGGGCCCTCTTGCAAATTTGATCATCCGATGAGATCTCTGAGCTACAGCCCTTCTGCATCCTCTCTGACCGACATGCCAGTTGCTCCTTACCCGGTGGGATCCACAATTGCAACTCTGGCCCCATCATCCTCATCATCAGATCTAAGGCCCGAGCTGCTTTCCGGGCTCAGCAAAAACACACTGTCGTCACAAATGTCTTCTTTGAGCAGCTCAAGTGGATCAGTTGGCTCAGTATTCTCAAACACCGAGGCTCTTCCTCAGTCATCTGTTCAGCAGTCTGGGCAGGGATCGGTCTCTTCAAGTGGTGGCAGTAGCGCAAGTCATGGTGGTGAGGCACACACATCAAGCTGAAGTGGAAGGGGCCTAATCAAGCAACTTCCACAAAGCAAAGCTCAAGTTTTTGGGTGCCAGCAACCTTCATCCTCTCAGGTCTTAGCACAACCTTAGCTACGTCCATCACTGTTCATAAATATCACATGGCCGTCCCCTTTTGAAATAAGCCATACATATACCTCTCAAAAGATCTAGAAAAATCATTAGCTTTTCAACTTAGTCTTTCAATGACATAAAAGCCCAAAGCCTCCCTCCCCCCACAGCTTAATTCTCGCCCGCTGCTCGAATTTCGGAGCTTGTTGCCTATTTATGCTGTCTTTTCCGGAACGGGAAAGATGAGTCATCGCATTCTTCAAATCTGGATATAATTACACCTCTTTCATCCCAACTTGATCTCCAAGTGAGCATGCTTCTTCTGCTTCCCTTTTTTTGCTTGGGGATCTTATTCTCGATCGATAAACTCAGTCGGAAGTACAGAAGCATTTTATGCTTCCCTTGTATGTAAGATATGTAGTTATGTACTGTATATTATATTTGAATGCTGCTCATAAATTATCCATCAAATAATTCAGAGTAGATCAAGTTGTTTCTTGTACTCTACAGATTTCCTACATGAAATACAGATTTCAAAATAGAGACTGTCCCATGTCAGCTAAATCCCCAAAACAAGGAAAAAAAGATGCAGCAGCATTACTACTAGTTGCTGCATTACTCATAATTTCATCAAAATCTCCCCTATTCTCTTCCATATTAATTGGATTGTTAATCATTGCTGAGAGCTCACAAGAACTCAGCTCCCACTGCTGCTGACTGTCCCACAATCCATAGTCGAATTCTTGGTGTGTAGAAACATCTGCATATGTGTGATCAAGGCTCCATGCCGCCGCAGCTGAATCGGAGGATGAGAAGGAGGTTTCTTTGTTCTTGCTTGAGGAGGTTGGAGAAGGGTTCAAGTAGTTGTTTGGGACAATGCAGTCCAAGTAGCCAGAGCTTGCGTCAGATTTGGACAGGTTGAATAAACTGTCTTGATCATCATTTGGTGAACAAGAAGATTCATGACACGGCTGGACCGGGCCCCGGGGAATCTCGAGGCTCGGAGTGTTGGTGGCATGGTGTTTGGTGGGTTGTGTTGGTGATGGGTGCAAGAAGGATTGGAGCTGGAAGGGGGAGTGGAAAGTGGTTTGATCAGAGTAGATGAAGTTGGTTCTTGCTTGTGTGCCTTTGATGGAGAGGGCTGCCCTGTCATAGGCCAATGCTGCCTCTTGGGCAGTGTCAAAGGTGCCCAGCCAGTGCCTCTCCTTGGTGGTGGGGTCCCGGATCTCGGCCGCGTACCGGCCCCACGGGCGCCGCCTCACGCCGAGGAAGCGCCCCGGCTCCGCCTGCTTCTTGCGGCCGCGGCGGTCGCCCGGCTGCGCCGCTGCAGCCGTGTTGCGCTGGAGGAGTGTGAAGCCTGTGTCAGTGAGGATGGGCTCAAAGAGGGTGAAGGGCTTTTCATGGGAGGGTTTATGTGATGACATTTTTCTTGTGTTTGTGCTTTGTGTATTTTGGTGATGTGTGTGTGTGTGTGTGTGTGAAGAGGCCACTCTTATATAGGCAGTGATTTGGAGTGTTTGTTGTGTCTAGACAACTTTTAATATATTTTTGGAACTACTTATTTAGATCACTGCAAAAATAGAGAAAGAAAAAAAAGTGACCTTTGCCTTTCCGGAATATCAGATTTTTTATTTTGACTAGGATTTCAAGTTTCTAATTTCAATTCTCTTTGACAAAGGGACTTTCAGCTAAAATGTTTCTCAATTTTAGCAACACCTAAAGATAAAAAACTTGAATGCAAATGGAAAGAAGAGGACTTTAGAATTAAGTAAAATAACATTTAAAAGTAATGATATTTCATTTTTGCCTTTCGACTCCCTTTATCCTACATTTCATAACTCATTTTACTAACTCATTTTACAAAGTAAGGCTATAATTCATCTTAAGATGATCTTATTTTCATATTGATTTCGCCAAGCCCCTTCTTTTGACTGTGGTTTCACTGAATAGCATACAATGACAATATATCATGAACATTTTAAACTATTTAAAATAAAATGTATTTGGAATCCAAGAAATATTTCATTGTTTTTTTTTTACTTTGAAAATAAAGAAATTCGGATTATTGGAAAATTATCCCCGCCAAAAATTCAAAATACAAATTCGGCTACAATAAATAGTCTTGCCATAAAATAGCCAAAGCCACATGGCCAACTTTCTTCTTCTTTGATAAAGACAAATTTTTACTTAACTTTGTTTCCATGATAATGCAATTTAGTAGTTCTGATTCCACATAATGCCATGGAAGAATGTTTGGACAAGTTGAGAAACGCAAACACTAATTAAAGACTTGTGATTTTATAAGATTAACTTTAATGGAAACAAAAAGATAACCACAAAGATGTGTTAATTTTTTTGTCTGCATATATTCTTGAGAGACTCGAGAATTTGAAAATTAAGGCACAAAATTTGTGTGCTTTTGGTGAGTTGTCACATGTGTTAATCCGCGTTCGATGCAATTAATGTATAATCGTGTAATAACATTTCTGTCTTGTTCTTCATTTTTCAAAGGGGGGCAGTTAGGGATCTTCATTCACTAAAAATGATTAATCCCAATAATTAATTTAGTGGCATAGTGTGGATTAGTTTAAGTGAGATATTGGAATATGTTAGATTTCCTAGGCAAATGTTTGTGGTACGTGTTATGTGATTAAGGGCATACGTCAAATGTGGGTTATGTATGTTTCTTGGAAATTACCTTTTCATATTTACATACTCCATGTTTTTTCACTATACATAATGTTACAATGTCATTCATTGAAGTGTACCGATACGTGAATGGGAGATCAAGCAAACTTTATAATCAAGGGACTGCATATTTTATCGTATGATTGTTGTCTATATGAGTATCATATGATTCGACATCCTAAATTTTTGACTGAAACAATTTCATTCAGATCTTTTGATGAATCGATTTTGATTAGTATTGATATGCTTTAAGGTAGACCGATGTAGATAATCATATATTCCTATCTTATAAATTATGTATTTCAATTGATCTCAAATTTCTCAACTAGGTTATTCTAAGATACAATTTTGAACCCTCCTCCCTCTGCTCATGATTCCTAATGAAAAATGCATTTGGTGGTTATCTTTTACCCTGACATTATTCCTTGAATAGTATGATATCTTAAACAGGGTAATGGATTTCTATAACATAGCAAGAAACCCCGAAAAATATCCTTGCAATTTATATTAAATTTTAATAGAAAAAATTATATCATAAAATTAATGGATTAGTTAAATCAAATTAAAACTCTGGTCTAGCAAATATCAAGACAAGTGAAGGAGAATAGAAGTTCAAAACCCAAATTATGTGTCATTACAAAATGTCAAAAAAATAGTAAATAAATCATGAATACGTTGAGCATTCGTAAATTAGCATTATCATAAAATCGGCCAAGAAGTAAATAAATAATTATAAAAAGCAAATTGGTGAGTCATGGAGCGGTGCCTTGTCTAGTTAAAGGAGACTTGAAAAAGGCTTATGCAGTCAAAAGGCTTAGGAAAAAATAATCATGAATTAAGAAGAATGGACTAAATAAATAACAACAATTATAATTATGATAGTTAGTGGGCCACTTAGTTAAAAACAAATGTTTTAATTATTAGTTATAAGATTAATAGGTGAAGCTTTTAGCTGATTTTTTTAATGATTTGTTGATTAAGCATATCACATGCCAAAAATTGACATTGGAAACAACATTAAACCATAAGTTATCATCAACTGGGTCAACCCCTTTTTGTCTTAATTTGTCATTTCAAAATTCCATGCTAGCTAGTATGCCACCCACTTCTCTTTCAAAGGCCTATTTTCAGCTGATTTGATTAAAGTTTACGTGGGGTGCTTTTTTTTTTATTTTATTATTATTATTTGTAATGAACGTAAACTTAAAAGTTGTGTTACAGTGTACTCAAACTCGAGATCTTGGTTTCAGAATGAATCACATTATCACTAAATCAATACTCGCACATAACGTCGGGTGCTCTTTTAGGTTTGTTTTGTTGCGTTAGTTTGTTGTTGATTTTGGATAAGCGTTGCTTTTGTTATTGTTTCTATTTTACAAAGTGTTTGTTATGTTGTTACTCATTATCTTATTTACTTGACTATTATGTAGTACTCCGTATCACATAAAATATACTCCATTTGTCTGTAAAATAATGTCTCATTTTGCTATTTCGGTATGTCTATGATATGAAGTGTGATCCACATTTCACTAACTATTTCGACTCATTTTTTTTACAAAGTCAAACAATTTTTATAACCAACATCGAGTCAAAATGGACTACAAACAGAGGACAAAATGAGTATCTATATACATGTATTGATGTCATAAAATAGAAAATTGTAAATAATATGGATCGAATATATGCAATTACACGAATATTTAACCATTATTAAAGGGGGTATGTTTGAGAAATGATATTTGTAATTAAATGTGTATCGTTTGAACATTGGTTTTCATCATATCTGGACTCATCTCACACGAACATATTAATTTAGTAGCAATATATTTTTATTAAAATAGTTACTTTCCCTAATCTTTTCCTCTATCCTTTTCACTTTTCAGTTTGCCACGGAGAAGATATATGACCCCCTTGACTCATCCACTACTCAATTTCATTTTGCACTTTATAGACTATAATCATTAACTTTTAATTTTATTTAAATAAGATGTTTTTATACTACAAAGATTCAACAGTGAAAATGATCGAATTGGATAGAATATAGATATTAAATGTCAAAAACATGTACAGAAACTAGTCTCTCATAACACTAGCACAAACTTATTAGTAGTAGTAATCCCATTAGGACAACTGTGACTAACATATAAATGTGAATTAAATAAGTATTTATCTTAAATAAATATTTATCTTGATATATAAATGGAGTGGGGGGCTGCCTGTTTTCCCGGATTATCGCCGGATTATCGCCGACCACTGTGGGCGATAATCCGGCGATAAAATAGTTTTTTTTTTTTTTTTTTTTTTTTTTTTTTTAATTTCCCCCTATAAATACACACCTTCTCTTCATTCTCTCCCCATCCTCATCCCTTTTCTCTCTTCATTTTTTTTTTTTAATTTTCATCGTTGTAATTTTTTACTCGTGTTTAATACAACGAACTTTATTACTATTATTTGTCTTGTCTTATAAATTAGCTAGCTTTATTATATACAAAAATAAAACAATTAAATTAGTAATGATGTAAAAATGAAATGTTGAGTTAGGGAGAAATAAGGGAGAAACCATTGGAGCAGTTGGCTAAAAGTTGGCTAAAAACTGGGGATAAATTTAGATATTAAATGTGGCAAAAACATGTACAGAAACTAGTCTCTCATAACACTAGCACAAACTTATTAGTAGTAGTAATCCCATTAGGACAACTGTGACTAACATATAAATGTGAATTAAATAAGTATTTATCTTAAATAAATATTTATCTTGATATATAAATGGAGTGGGGGGCTGCCTGTTTTTTCCTTGGTTTTTTTGCACAATCTCCAAAAACATGGACAACTAATATTAATATATATTTAAGGCCATCCAGAATTTAGGGATAAAGATTATGACCTGGACTTTGACCAAATTTTTGAATCAACAATTTCATTTTTTTTTCTTTTTCTTCTTTCTTTCATGTCTTTGTTGTTGAAAATTGTTTTTAAAATTTTCGACTGAAAAGCGAATATAGTAATTCTAATTATAAGAAATTGGTTTTACAAATTGTGTTTGTAGGATGATGAGTGCAACCATCGCTATTAAACAATCAAAATAAAATTTTTAAGAGGATTATATTTTCGCTATGCATATGAATTTTTAAAGAACTTTCATAATTTTTTAAAAAAAAACTATGTGAGATTATCTCGTGTGCGCAGAAGCTTGTCACACACACACATGGAATATATTAGTACATACTATAGTATTTATAATTTTATAGATATTCCATTAAAGTTACAAATATGTTACTTAGCTCCTAATACATTTGAATTCAAAATGAATAAACTATTAAAATGGAACATCTTTGTTTAACGTTTTTTTGCTCTCTCTAAATCTTCTTTTATATCAGTTGAATTATGAAATCATCGTCACTGATATTAATATAAAAGCTCGTTGATTTTCTCCAAAACCAAAAGGACGTTGATGATATTTAAGATGAAAGAAGCACTATTTTTAGGTCCAATTCGATCTTTGAAACCGGCAATTTATTTTTGTTTTATTTTGAAAACAAAAAATTATTTTATTTTGGAAGGGGCTACTTACCCTTCGTAGTGCGAATAAGAATGTTGTAATTAATTATACAATCCCATAAGAAATTGTAATTATGTGCAAACAGTGATGTAATTTAGAAATTGGTAGTTACATTGTTGCTTGAAACATAGGCTTTTAAGTGGGCTTCGTCCGGGCCGGATACAAAACACGGGTCATGCAGATTGTAACATAGTTATCAAACACACAGTTTAAACCCGAATAAGTCCTACTATCTAGGTGTAACATAACTGCCAAACGGCCCCTAACTGTGAATATAGTAGGCAATATGTTGAACATTTATGAAATTATTGGCCTGTTTGAGCAGCAATGAAGTGAGATTAAAGTGTTTTCATGATAATGATTATAATCATCAACTTGATTACATTCTCAATTTAATTTAATTTTTAGCCTTGCACTATTCGAGTAATTAATTTACTTATGTTGACATAAAACTTTTTTACCAACTTGAAATGAAATATAACAAATCCAAATTTAAAAATATAAATATAGAAAATGGAAAATGAAAATGAAACAAATGAAAAGCAGAAGATTTCACACAAATCACACGCTGCCTATTCCTAGGAAGCGGGATTATGTGACCAACGCCGCAACGACACGTCATCCCGTTATATTCAGACAGCCAGTTGAGTTGACACGTAAGCACTGTTCCATTGCAATCCTGTGTAGCTACGTGTCAACCAGCCAGAGCCTCTCCGCCTGCCACGTCGACCGAGTTTTTCACTGATATAAATAGTAACATCGATTTTGGTGTACGGAAGAAAGGTGGAAAGATTACTAGAAACAGTAAAAGTGAATCTTAGGATATGTAACTCATAGATTTTCTCCCTACCTAAACTCTATAGCAATCATCATTTATGAATCCAATAGATTATAAGTAGACAGTAATATATCAAGTGATGTTACGTTTGGTTAATTTGATTGATTCTATTAATATTTTCGATTTAGTTAATGATTTGAACGGTTGGATAAAGTTTGACCACTTATGTTTAAATTGCATACTCCCTCCATGCTATTGTAGCAAAGACATTTCTTATCGAGACGGAGATTTAGAAAAATTGTGTTAAAGTGAGTTAAGTAATGGAAGAATGAAGTAAGAAATGAAAAAGATAGAGAGATAAAGAGAAAATAAAATAAGAGAGAGTAAAGTAAGTTAGAAAAAATGTGTTGACTTTTATTAAAAAAAATGACTCCATTATTATGAAATGTACCAAAATAGCAAAATGATTCCACTACTATAGAACGACGAATAGTAGTACTTTGTAGAGTATTACTTATAGTTGACACGAATTTTTTTGGATGTCTTATTCTAACTGCTATGTTTTCCAAATTAAAATATCTTGTTTCTATTCCACTTAAAATGGGAGGAATATTTGACTCGGGATGTGATCAAATGAAAACTCTAAATATTGTACAAACTCAAAACTATGATCCGGACCATTGAAAAATGTCAACAGATCAAAAAAAACATCAACAGGAAAATTTCAACAGAATTTCAACGGTAGTCAATGATTGATTCTGTGTTGATATTTTGTTGATACTATGTTGACATTAAAATCTTGAATTTTACACTGTATTTATATTGTATTGAAACTGTGTTGAAGCTGTGTTGAGGAGTTTTGAGTTTTGTACAATATATAAGTTTGCATTTTATCACTACTCTTTATATATTAGTGGGAAATACGGAGTAATATATTTTAGCAACTAGACTATACTTCATCATCTAAACAATACTCATTCCATCTCTACTATCAAGACTTTTGATAATAGCTGACACTCATTCCATCTCTACTATCAATACTTTTAATAATAGCCGACACATGTTCGAATATAAAATTGATAAAAATATACTCATAAGATAGATAGAAAAAATGAGTGATTGAAATTTTGTTAATAGAAAATAAAACATACAATAAAGAAGCTAAGAATGAGACTAATTTTTGTTACTAGATTTGAATAATGTGTCAATAATTTATGAGGATATTATTATAACAATATTATATTATAAGACGATACAGGTGATTATTCTTGGTTATAAATCCAACCATGGTTGGATTTAGTCATTTTCACATTTGTTATTAAGCTTCATGGCTGATTATTTTGTATGGGCTGGGCTGATATTTTTATTCGTTGGGCCAATTTTGAAGGAGATAGGCAATCAAAACTTAAACACCTTTTTCCATTGAATATTGAATGTCACAACTATCATAAAATAATTACTACTAATAATAAATAATTATCTCACTAATTTATAGTATAAACTTTTTTTTCCATATAATTAATAATTATCTGTTTAAATCAGAAAAGTTGGATTTTTTTGGACCATAATGCCGTTACAGGCAAACCTTCACTTTATTTACATCTAGATCTAGACTATATGGAATATATACGTCCACCAACTGTGAACTAATATACTTCGATATTCTTATTTCATTTTCCTTGAATATCTTATATTAAGATGGTGTTCAGTTCGTTAGATAGATAGATAACTACAATAGTATTTATCTATGATTAAATTTAATCTTATAAGTGTAGGTAAGATGATTATTCATGAAATATGATCTAATTTTAAAACTATGAAAGCGGACCAAAATATATTATCATAGGCCAAGCTTTTGATAAAAATACAATAGAACAAGAGATAGTATAACATTAGTCATAGTCCTTACATACAATTAACCATAGCCAATAATTATACTCCATCAATTATCCCTCAAATATTAGGTGTAGTACATATTTTCACTGCCAATAATATTATTTTCTTTTTGGACCATTGAAAAATTGTCATTCTATATCTCTACAATGAAGTGGATTTCATTTTTCACTAAAAATATTTGAATTATTATAAATTGTAAATTGGACCTCCCAAATTACATTTATTACAACTCAACCCACTAAAGTCAAATTACAAAAGATCTGGGGTCATAGTAAAGATTGAGAAACATTATGGACCTAATCGCAAATACAATCTTAACACCGATTTCAAATGTAACGAGCAATTTCGTCACACACAACACACAGCTCACGAAGCACTCCAACTGCTCGATGGATGTTCCCAAAGACCAATTGAACACTCTTCTCGATCATGGCCTCTTCTCTTCCGCTCAAATTCTGGTACAATTCGCGTTATCTCGAATCAATCCCATAAAAATTGGAGCTCGCGTTCTTACTGAATATACCTTTTATTTACTAATCAGCCTTTTTTACGGGAATTTGATATTTGCTGTTTGCTTGAACTAGGGCTGTTTTGCTGTATCTTCGACGTCGATAAATCCTGAGACGAGCCCTCATCTGAAAGCTGAAAGCTTGGTACTTTGCATTTGTTATTTATTGGTTTTGGGTTTATTGTTTTTGAACTGCAGTGAATTTGTTTTGGTAATGGCTGTGTGGTGACAGGTTCTGTTTGGTGATTCGCTCTTTCGAGACAAGGAGTATCGAAGGGCAATTGTAAGATCATGCTTATGTTGAGCTTGCTATTATCTTGATTGATTTGTGTTCTGTATATTTGTGAAATTTCCAAAATCTGTAAATGGAAAATCATTTAATTTCATTTTAGATGACTCTTTTATAGCGACGTATAAATGACAACCCGTTGTTGTTGATACAGTATGAATACATGCTCACATTGGCTGTTTATCTTACAAGCCCGACTAAGCATTTTGGATAACAATAGGGTGATGATAGATTCCTCACTTTGCTTCATAGCTTTTAAGTCCAAATGTTGTCTTTAGGTTCTTCTAAGTTGGTGATTTACTAGTGCATTGGGAGCTATTGGATCTTTAAAGTTGATGTCAGTGTGGACTCTTTACCCTCGTAAAATATGCTCTAAGGATATCGTCTTTTGGAAACCAAGTATCTTGCATGTCCACTTTATGCAATGCCAAAAACTTGTAGGAGTATTCTGCTTCTGTTTTCTGTAGAGGGCTGCTTCTTTTTACTTAACATATGCTAGACAATGTGACCCATGATTAGGTTTATTATTTATTCTCTGTTGGTGCATTTCCATCTAAGTTTTTTGCATCTTTCAACAGCAAGTATATAAGCAAGCCTTGCAGTACCACAAAATACTACCAAAGCAGAGTGCAAATTCAACTCCAACGCCTCGGAGCACATTATCAGCATCTAATAGATCTTCTTCTCCAAATTCATGTAACACTTCACCAATAAACGAAAATGAGGTGATTCAGTTCGTAAATTCTTCTGGATATTTTTAGATTGCCAAAATCAAATTGACCATCTGCATCAATTTTGTTATTTTAAATGCAGGTGAAATTCAAGGTTGCCACATGCCATAGCTCACTCGGTGAAAACAGAGCTGCTATTGCTGAGGTTTGTAGTTGCTACAAGTTAGATATGTTTTAAATTGCTTATACTTGGACCAGTTCTAGGTACTTTCTTGTATCGATGGTGCCTTAAAACTATAGCATTAAAGATAAATTGACAAAATTTAAATGAATGAACAGATGGAAGGAATCCCAAGCAAGTCAAGAAATCTGGAGATGAATCTTATGATGGCAAAGCTTTATCGGAATTCTAGGCATAATCGAGCTGCAGTTGGATGTTTTAAAGAGTGTTTGAGGTTTGTTACCTTGGTATAACAGTTTTATACAACCTGCAAGCTTCTTGGCTTACTTCATATAGTGCTAAGTTGCTGGCAAAATGTTTGGAGTGGAGATGTTTAACCTTCTTGGAAGACAATTACTCACCCAACATATTTCTTTTCTGAAAGCCTTTGAGAATTGATGCTTCTAGTTTAAGTTTTTATGGTCCAAGACTCCAAGTGCATAATTGTTTTTTATGTCACACTTGACATTTTATGATAAAGGCTCAACTTGCATTTTGTCATTTCTGGACAATGTGATGCTAATAATCACGTCTCTCTCCCTTTGTGATATGAAGAAAATCTAGTTTGCCTGTCGTTACATTTTTTAAATGACATTACTGGAGAGAATTTGATTAACACTGCCAATATATTATGTCATGGATGTTGACAGGAATTGTCCTTACGTATTTGAGGCCATCATAGCTTTGGCCGAATTAGGTGTTTCCGCAAAGGATATTATTTCATTGTTTCCTCAGGTTTGTTTCGTAGTCTATATATCTCATTTCTTTTTTATTATTGTTTCCTATTTCTGTGATTCTGTACTTCCCAGTTTAATGGATATGTTGGTGCTTACAAGACATCTGGTACACAACTTTCTAGTCATGCAAGTTAAATATTTGATCTGAGGCTAGCCAGCTTAGATTTAGGTCAAGCAGTAGTCTTTTTCTTCTGATAGTAATGTTAGTTTTCCTTTTATGACACCTGACCTTCTCACTACTTTTTGTTATCTTCAAAGAAATATGGGTATAGTATCCTTCATAGTTAACCACTTGTGGTTTGCCCTTATAAGGTCTATCTGTCATGACTCCGTTCTTGTCAAGCATGAATTTGACTCATTAATTTCTGAAATCCATGTACTTGCCTCTTTCAAGCTACATGTATCAGAATTTTCAGAAATATATGTCTCATAACTATTCTCTCATCCTCTTCATTTTGTACAATAATGTGTGTTGAGGTAAGTAGTAAATTTACATAACAATGCAACATATTTTCCTTATATTCGTAGAAGCTTTAGACCTACTAATCTTTTCATGCTGCGTTAAGTATTTCTTGTTAAAGCAAAAATCCTAAATGTTTACCTACAATCTTATTTCTGACATCCCAGACACCGAATAGAAGTGGAAGACCTCCTTCTGATCATTTTGATTCAAGTCGCTGGCTGCCAGTAAGTTATTTATACAGTAGAGTTATTTACAACTTTGGGATGTAGTATATTATAATCTCTTGATCTTATTTTATATAGATATAAAGTTTTTGCTTCCATGATAGTATTATGAAAGTTCTCATCGTATGAATTTATCATCCCCTTTCCTATGACAAACATTGACCTTTCTAGACGCCTTTTGCTTTCTTTTGGGAACGGTTTGTTCTAAACCATGAATTTTAGCAAAACATTTCTTCTACCATTCTCTTGTTTGCCTTCTATTGAACTTCATATCGCTGAGTTCTTTTGTGCACTGTAATAGCATTTCCCCTACTTTTGGTGCAGCGCTACGTTGAAGCCCAATGTTGTATTGCTTCAAATGATTACAAAGGTCTGTTTATGGCTGTATATTTTCTTATGTTCATTATAGTATGCCCATGCATGCCACAATGATATTCTAATTTGTAATATGAGGCAGCCCTTTCCTGGGAAGCCGGATTGGAACTTCATTGGGATATACTGCAGCGAGTTCATTATACATTCTAGTAATCTAATTTATCAACATGAATTCTTGATTGGACAAATGACTTACCCTTTTTTTCTTATTTGCTTTTCCTTGGTTGTCAGGTGGGCTTGATCTATTCTCGGAACTGCTACAACGATTTCCTAACAATGTCCACATATTACTCGAAATGGCCAAGGTCTGTGGGATGAGGCCTAACAGTTTAAAAATGTTCTCAGCTGCATGCTGGTCTTTGCAGTAGCTTTAGACCAAGTTTTTGTGACTCTGCAATTATTATTTTTTGACACTTATGTTAATTGCTTTTCCGAAGGTTAAAGCTGTCATAGGAAAAAATGATGAAGCCATCCTGGATTTTGAAACCGTGAGTAGTTTACTTATATTCATGCAATAAAATCTATGATAAACACAGTAAAATTAGCAAATGGCTTATGCAGGTCATGTCAATTGATCCATATGTTATGACATATATGGATGAGTATGCTATGCTTCTGAAGCTCAAGTCCGATAATTCTAAGTTAACTAAGTTAGTTCATGATCTCTTGAACATCGATCCAGCAAAACCTGAAGTTTTAGTGGCCTTAGCTGTTCTGTGGGAAAAGAAAGATGAGAGAGGAGCTTTAACGTATGCTGAGAAGGTTAAGTTTCTTTTCTTTGAGCTGTTTAGATTGCTACAAGTACTTTATGATCATTATCTATTTACCATAAACAGAGCATCCGCGTTGATGAAAGGCACGTAGCTGGTTACATAATGAAGGTATGACGATCTATTTTGAGCAAGAATTAAAAATGCACAGTTTCATCTCCATATTTCTTAGATTTTATATAAGTTTTTAGCATTTGTATACCTACCAATTTGAGATTCTCCAGGGAAACCTTTTGTTGTCACTGAATCGCCCAGAAGCAGCTGTCATCGCTTTTAGGGGAGCTCAAGAACTAAGGCCTGATCTGCGCTCATATCAAGGTACGTTAAAACAATTGACTGATGTATCACATTCTGATGTTTGCCGAGTTGATATGTCTGAATATCTTTTCAGTTGATCAAATTCATGTAACAAGAGGGCATATAATGGAAGTCTTAGAGTTATATTGCAGGTTTAGTTCGTTCATATCTCGCCGTTTCAAAAGTGAAAGAAGCTCTATTTACAGCAAGAGAGGCAATGAAGGCGATACCTCAATCCGGAAAGGCTCTGAAACTAGTTGGGGATGTACATGCTAGTCACGTCGCCGGGAGAGAAAAGGTATATGCCTATGTCCCCCCCCCCCCCCACACATTCCATGTATTTACGTATTTTATTTAGTGCATACCCATCATAAATGAGTTTAAACATGATGGATTCATCAACGATCTTGTCTCTAATTCTGAATCTTAGCATACCCAAGTTGGTACCCTCATTGTAACTAGGATTAATTAGGCACATTTTTTTGCATATTTTTCCAGGCAAAGAAGTTCTACGAATCAGCCCTAAGACTTGAACCAGGTTTTCTTGGAGCTGCGTTGGCTTTGGCTGAACTCCACGTCATGGAAGGTCGAAATGGAGATGCAGTCTCCCTCTTGCAGCGTTATTTGAAAGATTGGGCCGATGATTGTTTGCACGTCAAGCTCGCTCAAGTCTTTGCAGCAACAAATATGCTTTTAGATGCCCTTTCACATTATCAAGCAGCGTTGAGGTAAATCTCTCTTCTCTGTGTACTTCCGGCATTGTGCATTACAATCTGCTGAATTTGGATTTATTTCAGAATAAATCCCCACAATGAAGCTGCCAAAAAAGGACTAGACCGCTTGGAGAAGCAAATGAAGGTCTGCATTTTATGTCTGTTCCCCTATAGAGCTCGAGCATATATGCTTTAACGATTCATTCTAATCGAATCTTGGTTTTTAGGGAGTTGATCCTGATGCACCTGAAGAAGACGAAGATAATGAGGTTGATGATGTCGATGAAGATCAAGAAGAGGGCGAGCCATTATGATTCAAATTATGTTACTAACTTCATCCTATTGATCAAATTTGTTGTGGCATATAAAAGTTTCATCATGACTAGAAATATCATGTAACATCGATGTCACGAAATTGTAGAATTCCACATTCAAACTGTCAAAAATCTAGAAAATTCTTAGGCTGGGCAGAATAATATATACATCGTTGAAAACACACACTACAATGTGTGACAAATCTGACCCATGTACCAAAATAAACAGATATTACAAGCATAAATGTAGGAGAAATAGATACTTATATCCTAAACCTTAAAACCTACATACATACTACATCTGATAAGGTTTCCTAGGTGTTGGTGCTCGAGTCTCGAGTGACTGTAACCTCTGTTTCAGATGGAATACTTCGACCTGAAAATTGTTGATATAATTCAAAGTCAATTAAAAAAGGCAACTTTATGAAAAAATATGATTGATTGCAAGAAAAAGTAAGAGTGATTGTATTTCATGATTTATGATCTGGGAATATACCTGTAGCTGGAATGCTCTTGCACGCTCCCCAGCAAGGACCCCTCTAGTTGAATGTAGTTCCTGCAACACGTAGCGTTGGACAAAAGACATGTTTATGATCTGAATTCGGAATATGAATAGGTAGATTTGATCTTTGTAAGTGTAAGCACAGACTGCAGACCTTTTGTGTATCATCCAAGACAGCCTTGAGGAAAGCCACATCATGCTCTAGCCTCACGTTGTCAGAGTGGACGATGTTAGAGAGGCTGTTAGCCTCCTCCTGTGCCAACTCAATACTGGTTAGCTTCTCTTTAAGCAACTCCATTTCCTTCATTGCGTCTCCCAATCTTTTCTCCATCTCCTGTCGACTTTTGTTGGCAGACGATGAGTTCTTCTCAGCTGCTTCGCGAGCAGCTATTGCAGCTGCCAATTGTCCTTCAAGAATGCTGTTCTTTCTTAAAAGGCTGGCTAGTTTAGCCTCGTGCGTCTGGCAAACACCTGATGAATCTGTTGTTTCATGGCATAAGAGTTCTTCGCCTTCTAATCCTAAACTTCCCCTTCCTTGTTTATCAAAACTCAGTTTACCAGATTCAGCAATGGGAGATGCTTCTTCTGCATTTCCAGCACCCGAGTCATATGGTTTTGTGGCTTGTTCCATCATCTGCAGTTGTACCGTGCTTTTGGTTAATTTTCTGCTCGACTAAATGTCATCTCGTGACATTTCTTACATATCCTTGTTTTAGTGTGTAATAACTTATACTATTAGTACTTTGGATATAAGATAAAACACGACTAGTTTTCGACATATACTGAGGATTAACAAGCATGAACCTACTTGTAACTATTTTTGGTCACAAAATTGTGATATTGCAGTGATGGAGACCATATGTAGCTTACCCGAAATGAATTTTTGTCTTCTAAGCTCTTTGTTGTGGTCACCTCCGCAGTCTCCTCGTTATAAAATTGTTTGCGAAGAGAGACGTTTCCAGTGGCAGAGTTTGGGTCGACAAGTAAGGATTCTGATAGGGATTTCCGACCAGATCCATGTTGTTCGATGGCTGATGCCAAATTAAGTTTCGAGACAGTATCAAAATTGGTACTAATAGAAGCATTGCCTGGTTGAGCTGACAATGTTGAGTTATTGTTGTTGTTGTTCTCCGACAACAAGGTTCCAGCAACTTTACTCAAAGTCGATCTTCGGATCATTGATGATTCAACCTTTTCCATGATAAGTACCTCAACCTATCACCAAAGTGGGAGGAATTAAAACCTACAAAAGGTAACCGGGGCAATATAAATGAGCAAAGTTGCACCTGGTTTGATGGATCTTTCTTTGTACCACCAAATGCAACAAGGAAATCTCGTTCCTTATGCTGCACAAGAACGAGACTAAAACCCTGCATTCCAAAGAAGAATAGGAGTTTGTTTTCCCTTTCTGATAATTACTGAACAAAAACTTAAATGCATACAATATGAGAACCAAAAACATAAGAATTTAACCAGCAGCATAGTTCAAGACCTCAAGGAGATTTTATCCTAATTTATTCAAACAACTTATGCCACAGCCCCTAACTGACCGTCTAAGATGCTGCAACGTGGGTCTGTTAATTTTGCATTAAGAAATATGAAATAGGAGTACCTATTTGACCTCACATTGATTGGACTCCTCTAAATATCTATCAAAGTGAAAAGGACAATAACGTGCCATAAACAGTGAATGGCAATGTTAAATATGGACATATTCACAGTAGCACTTAAGGGACCATAACAGAAATATCAAGACAAACCTTGTTCGTAGTGATAGAAGATGGAAGCGATGCAACAGCAACTGACCAAGTATACTTCAAAACATCAAATATCAAGGTCTCTGCAGGCCCTGTATGGAGATTTGTATAAGGGGAGTTAGGAGAATTCACAGGCTGCAAAACTCTTACGGCTTACTGAAAGTGAGTTAATTAGAACAACTTTCTTAAGACTGACTAACGAAAAGTTCTCAAATTGGTCTTTAGCTTACAAAGAAAGTACTATAGTAGTATACAACATCAAGAGAACTTTATGATGGCAGCAGGATTAGAACTCGAGAACAAGGAATGAGTTACTAAATAGACACATACTTTTTTTCTTGCTACCACCACCCGTGATGTACCATTTTGTTCCACAGAGCGCTCCACTACAACCAGCTCTAGGCGATGGGTGAAATCCGTGCACTTTGATTCTTGTCCATACCATCTGAAGGGAACATTTATGCACAAGTAAGAAGTTGCAGACTGCCAGTGTCGATATTCTGGTTATAGTAATCTGAGAATGCAGAGCAAACTCTGATATGTCATATGAAGAGAGTGTTTACTGACCGCCTCAAAGTCAAGAGAGTACAAGTCATTCAAGGTTCTAGATTTTGATGCCCCACCAAAAACAAAGAGTATTTTGTCATTATAAAGAGCAGCAATATGATTTGATCTTGAGCATGGTCTTGGGCCCCTGCACATGAAATACCCTACTGATATATCTGAATGAAGGAATGAATCTTCTAAGCATATTGGAATCACAAAAGACAAAAAGCCATCAGAGATATTAGAGACTTCTCATTAGTTAACAATTCGTATTTCAACTGCAGAGCTTATATACACAGCCATTCATGAACAACTTACGTGCAATGAAGAGGAAGCCATGTTAGAGATTTTAGATCAAACATATGAAGATCGTTGAGCTTCCTCCTTTTTGTATCCTCGCCTCCAAATAGAATTAGAACGGAGTTTGCCCTGACAACTGTATGGCCACTACGTGCAGTCTGCAATTTGTGTCAACTTGAGTTAGTACTAATAAATGTCACTAACAAACAGGTTGTTTCTTGGCTCTCAACGAAGAAGGGGTAAGGAAATGCAAAATTGGCTAGAAATTTAGTATAACATATGTTATGAGAAGAGAAACAAAATGCACGTATTGACAACATTCTCAGTATACAAATGCTTTTTGTACATATTTTCTTATAAAACCAAAATGAGATAACAATAAAATGACATGGTGAATAAACATATAATGACCAAACACAACAGATCCTCAATAGATTAAGAAAATTTGAGGCAAAAGGTGCAATGTGATAGACCGTATATATTACTGCATTGTCCAATGAACTAATATGATGCACTATGCAACTCTCTCCATTCATTTCAGGAAGCATTCAAATGAGACTTCTGCATGGAACCAAGGTGTAAAATATGGAGAACCAAGTTTTTGGTTCACACTACTCTCAGATACATTGATGTAGTGGAAAGAATAGCATCATGCCTCAAGAAATAGTGGTAGGTGTTTATTTATGTTAAATCTATTAACTGTGGAGGGAAATTACCGGAATGTCTCCCTTCGCTTCAATAAGTGACCAACATTCTGCTTCCATGTCAAACGCCCAGACTGCTTGAGATTAAATATATGAGGATGATGGATCAAATCTTGAATTGAAAGATCGGCTAAGACAGTTCTAAGTTTCCAACTATAGCAGACCAGAAAGAGGATAACCTGACACTCTGTCGCTCACTGATTCGGTTTTCCCTCCAATAAGAAGCACTTTCTTGCCCCAAGGAACCTAGAAATTGACAAACTTCAGTAATTATGAACAAAATAACAGTGCCGTGAGGAGTTGTTAGGAATGTGGTTGTACCAATGCGTGGCCTTTGCATGCTGGAATTTTTAGAGGAAGGCTAGTAGGAGAAAGGTATAGCTTTGACGAAACAGGAGTCCACGAAAATCTGTCAAAACTGAGTACCTGACAAAAATAGAAAGAATTAAAGATACTTCGACTTCATAATGCAGAATTATGCCGCAGATCTATAGAGTTATCGACCAACATGGTAGGCAATATGAAATTATGCTTTTGCTCAACCACGTAATCATGATCAGATATGATAAATAAGCTGTTCTATTTAATTAAAATGTTAACTCAAAACTATATGCACTTTTTTAAGAAAGATGTCCTCATCGAGATACCTGGACATCTTCCAGCAGCCCATTTGAAGATTCACCGCCAACCACGACCATCTTGTTCCCTATGACTGCAGCTGCATGCTATTGACAGTATTTTCAAAATTATCAAACATTGTGTCTGAAGAAAGAAACCAACACAACTTTCAATTGAATTTATCTTGCAAAGTGAAGGATCAAAGTACTTCACATTGAACCGGGGTGTAGGCTTCTCTCCGCTGATGGAAAGAACCATCCAATTCTCAGAGCCACCTGAAGCGCAGTTGTTAAGCTCTGTCCCATTAGATGAAGAATGGAAATTCAGATCATCAGCTTCACTATTTGCAGCTGCAACACCTTCTCCCTATCATGATAAACCACCATAAATAAACAGTTAATCTGATACTACAAAATTTGAACAGAATATATCAAATCCTCACATTGGAACTATTAAATCTCTTGGTGGGCCTTATCGGACTTCTCGTCCCCTGTGCAGTGTCGGAGAGTTGAACCTTTAATCTGATGAGAACACAAAAATAATACACTCAGTTTGTTAGAGCTCATCTTTGGATTTCACCTAATTGTTTCTGATATTTTTATACAATCATAAAAAGGCCATCACATCCTAAATTAATAAAGTCAGAAGCAAAGAAACAAAAAGTTCAAAAAGACACAGTGGCCTTAAATTAATGTGATTCAGCTGAAAAGTAGTATACCTTTTTAAAAGACACAATTATAAATTTCTAAAGACTTAACTTTCACTAACACATCAAGCACATAAAACTAATTATTTCTCCCACTATCACAAAACAGACTTAAAACCTTCAGATTACCCAGCATTGTTCCACAATTCGACATTCCTATAAGCAATTTTCTTAATCACAAAAAATTTCAATACCAAAACCTAACTCAAAAAATTCCAAAAACACACACAATCATTGAAAAGCTCCCACCTTTCCAACTCTGCTCTTCACACACACACCAAACTCACAAAATCAACACAATGTAAATGCACAACACTCACCTCCCAAGCTTCATTCTTCTTCTCGAAAATCCAAACATGTTTCCTGAAATCTGAAAACTCCTCTGCTGATCAGACCTTCGCAGAAACAAACCACATTATCCCATGAGCTTCAATGCGATTAAAAAACTGTATCTATACTCGATTAAACTTACAAAAACTCACGCAAACAACTCGAATTGAGCTTAGGGCGAGAAGGGGACAAAATGCAGTGGAAACGCAGGGATTTTTGGGGGTATGTTGTGTGTATAGATAGATAATGGTTATCTCAGCGCTGCAGTAATTACACCCAGCTGCGTACGTTAGCGACCTGTCGAGTGTACTGGTGTTGACTTGTTTTTTTATGAAGACGAGGGGTGGGGGATAACGTGCGCCGAGGGTGCGGACGGGTTTTGGACTGGTCACGTGCGGTTACCTTCTCTACAGTTCGATGCATTTTCTGAATCTTTCACTTTACTTGCTTTTACGAAGTTCAACTTTTTGGGGGTGAAAAGGTGAAAACAGTAAAATGGGAAAAAGCGTGATAGCTGTTGTCCATGTTATTTTGTGCGGATTTTAGCTAAAACAGTCTCTTTTAATTCATAGGAAAAAGCGTGATAGTTGTTGTCCATGTTATTTTGTACGGAATTTATCCAAATTCATCTCCTATAATTCATTGGTCACATTTTTTTAACTCCTCCTTGGTTATAAATTAAATGGAACAGAAAATTAAGTTCAAATAACATAATACATGTCACACTTTTCTTTTTAATTTGTATGTCACATTTTTTTTAGAAAAAATTTTCTCTCATATTAATATAAATATATTATTTTCTCTTTCCACTTAACACACAAAACATCTCCTAAAATCTTATGTCAATCTCCAAGTGTGTCATCATCTATTATGGGACAAAAAGAGTATATTTTATACTCCTATTACTTTTACCAGAAAGAAAAATGTACTACTCCTCACTTTAAATGAAACAAAGGAAGTATATATGATCTCGTTTTTTGTTTTTAAATTTTTTATTTTGTAATATGAGTATATTTTTTATTTGAATTTTGATATACTCCATTTGTTTCTAACAAATACTCCTCCTGTTCTATAATAGGAGCAGTGGCGAATCCAGAATTCATAAATGGAGAGGGCGAAATATATATTAGTAGGTCGGTTTAGGCCGAAAATAACAATTTTTTTCGATTTTTGGGGAGACGTCGGGGCAAACGGAGGGGGCGGACATTGTAATTTTACGTCCGAATAAGAAGAAATTAGTCGCACGGAGGGGCGAAATATATATTAGTAGGTTGGTTTAGGACGAAAATAACAATTTTTTTTTATTTTTGGGGAGACGTCGGGGCAAACGAGGGGGCGGACATGGTAATTTTACGTCCGGATAAGAGGAAATTAGTCGCACGGAGGGGGCGACCCTGCCCCCCTAGATCCGCACACTTGGTGTGAGCAAGGGTTTTAAAACTATATAAAATAGAGGGTTTGAAAAGATAATGGAATATGAGCTCCACTTCTTTTATTGATTTTATAATAGAATGAGAGTGAAATGAGTTAGTGGAATGTGAGACCTACTTATCATTTATTATGATAAAAGTAAAGTGTGACTCTTATTATAGGACGAACCGAAATAACAAAATATATGACTTTTATCGTGGGACCGATGGAGTATTACTGATGGCGCTAGGTAACTAGGAGATACTCATTCGTCTCATGTTAGTTGAATTGTAGTAGTATTCATTCGTCTCAAGATAGTTGAACAATTTTTTACTAAAAAAATTGTCCTCTCCTTCTTTCCTCACTTTTTTTCTTACGCTGAATTATTTGGTCATGTGATTAAAAATTTGTTTAAACTATAACATCAATCACTTAGTTTTTAAAATTATAAAATTGAACAGAAATTAAACATACTTGGGCGATGTTTTCATTTTCTAGATTTTAATTAAAAAAACTGGTACGTATACACGAGTTTTTGGAATCGACTCATCCGTGAAGGATGATTGGAGGAAATAGCAGGGACGGATACCGGAGAGAGATTGGACCGCGACGGGCCAATTTAACGTTTTTGGAAAGTGGAATCTGAAAATCTATCTCTAGATTCCACGTGTCACCAATAATAAGACAAGAATCAAGTTGCGGATATCGGGCCCATTTCTGTGATAGCGACCGTTTGAAAAGTTTGGGCTTTGCAAACATTAATTTGTCGGGCCACACGACACATATGATAAATTAATAGCCCACTTTAAAAGCCCAACTGTTTTTGTACGATTTGTACAAATAAAATTATGAAATTTGTTGTTGTCGTAAGTGCCATAAAAATAACTACTCCGTCCGTCCACGAATAGGAGTCTCATTTCTATCCGGCACGAATTTAAGGAAATGTTAAGAAAAGGAAACGTTAAGAAAAGTGGATGAAAGAAAGTTAGTAGAATAAAAGTCTCACTTGTATATATCACGAATAGGAGTCTCATTTCTATTGGCATCTAATATCACAAAACTTTCAAAAAGTTGGGTTTTTCCCACGAACTTTAAAATTGACAAATAATATCACGAACTTTACCCCGTGTTTGTTTTTTCCCACGAATGAAAAAATTCCCACAAATAATATTATGATACAGATTTTTTTTTCGTAATTTCTCGACAACAATTTTGAAAGCTTCAAGTTTTTCAATCTTTGAAGATAGTTTTTCTTGGAGCACACCCTCCAAAATTGTTCTTCAATCTATTAAAATAACATGAATTTTTTCATTCGTGAGAAAAAACAAACTCGGTGTGAAGTTCATG
This sequence comes from Salvia hispanica, assembly GCF_023119035.1. Classification (NCBI taxonomy): domain Eukaryota; kingdom Viridiplantae; phylum Streptophyta; class Magnoliopsida; order Lamiales; family Lamiaceae; genus Salvia; species Salvia hispanica. Next base: position 55,087,406 of record NC_062968.1, on the reverse strand, counting down.
ATATTATTTGCCAATTTTAAAGTTCGTGGGAAAAACCCAACTTTTTAAAAGTTTCGTGATATTAGATGCCAATATCCCTAGTTTTAAATGATATGTGAGTGGGATGAATTAGTGGAATGTGTGGTCTCTTTACCATTTATGGTAATTATGAACTGGGACTCCTATTCGTGGACGGACCAAAATAGAAAAACGGGACTCCTATTCGTGGACTTAGGGAGCATGTAATAAAATTATTTCACAAAATTCAGTAACATCTTAGAGAGTAGCTAATTAATGACATGTGAATACGCAACTATTTGCCTATTTCTGTGTACTATTTATAATTAGTTATTGGAAAAAAATAATTATATTAATAATAAAAGTATTCTAATTAAATTTTGTTCATCTGAGAGATTATATGAACCTATTGTGATAAAAATATTTAGCGATGATTTAAAAGTTTAACTACGTGAATAAATGTTGCAAAATTTGTTACATTTAATATTTTATGCGCCACAAAAAATTATAGATGCATGTGTAGGTAGGTGTAGCTGAATTTTGCTACACCTAAATTTATAGAAGAATTGATTTCCATGTAATAGTATGTAAGATTGATGACATCAACTATTATGTTTGAAGGAGTATTGGAATTAAAATAAAAATATTATACAAATAAATAATGTTAATGTAAACCTAATGAAAACCATGCTCATTATATAAGTTGCGTTACATATAATTATATTAATTAAGTTCCACCTTATATATGATTGACCAAACCATGCATAATGATCGAAGAATAAAGAGTACACATGAAAATGGCAAAAAGAAATCAACAATTATTCAAACTCTATTTTCATAATTACTTGCATTACATATCAAAGTGCAACTTCAATACAAAAAGGTTGAAGTATACACATTATTTTATACTACTACTCCTATATATATAACTAGGAAAACTGAAGCACACAATTAAACCCTCACTCCCCTATAAACGTCTACTATCATGGTCAAGTCATAGTGTCACACAACATAATTCAATATTGACAAAAGGCTTCATAAATTAATTAATACTACCATGGTAGTATCAATTAATAAATTACACCCACAACGCGCCGGCACTTTTGAGCATCGGCTTCAAGGACCTATTGAGGTGGAGGCTCATGATCTCGTTGGCGCCACCGACAAATGTACCACCAATGAACACCGCAGGCACAGTCTGGCTACACCCTAGCCGCGATAGTGCTTGCTCGATCTCTTGGCCCCTCGCCATCTCATCAAGCTCGTATATCATAGGGTTAACACCAAAATCGTAGAAGAGGGACTTGATGGTGTGACTAATGCAACATTCCGACTTGCTAAATATCACAATGGGCTTCTCCGACACCATTTTGTTCAATCTCTCCATTGATCTTGAATGAAATTAATATGATCAATATGTGTATGCTTTGTAATGTGTAGGAAACTTTGTTTTGATGTGATCAATATGTGGAGAATGTGAGCATATATATATAGGGAATTAAAGATTTTTTTTTAATATGGGGTATTTGATGATATCTTTTTTTATTTTCTAGAATGAGAGTGATTGATGTGTCCTATTTCATAAATAAAACGAATAAATCAAAGTAGCAAACGGTGACGAATATTTGCATACGAAAGAGGGTGTCCTTTGTACGGGTGACTTATGCCACGATGATTTAAATTAAATGTTAATTTAAGGAATATGAGAGTATGTCTAATGATGGCCACAATTTACTAAAAGATATTCCCATTAAATAAATAAAGTGGCAAATTTCTATCACATGCATGTGAAGGTGTAAGAATATTTTGCATTCGTATTATTATCTATCAAATCTAGTTTATTCTAAACGTACATGATTTGATTTTTGCAATCTCGAAATATAAGTGCAATGTATTCGACAAATCGTTTTCCATTTCTTTATTATGTTGTTGTAATAGTTGACGTATAGCTTTGTGATAATTATATAATTATTTAAATTAACTATAGTTAATTTTGAGGAAAATATTTATAGAGAGTATATATATTAGTTTTAGGTGGTCCAATATTAAATTAAAATTGTGTGGTGTATATATGTTTCGTGGAGGCATCTATTGAGTTAGAGAAAGAAATCGAAGTTGCATTTATCATTTATCCAATTGGGATCTCTTCCTTTTTTATTTTATTTTTCTCGTCACTCCAAAACAAATTAAATATTCCACATATATAGACAAATGTGAATAGAATATAATTCATTTTGTGGAAATAAAACTAAGTTGGAATGTTGTTCAATTTATTGAGATCCTAACTTCATTGATGCATGATAACGTTCGGATTCTTTGTCTCGTCACTTGTAATTATCATCGCCCAACTTATTTGCTTCCTCACTATTTTAAAGTGTGTGTTTTATATATGCAACATTAATAGTAATATTTAATTCTAGAAACCAAGAAATAATGTTCATAAATAAGTAACTCGCGCGAAACATGCTTTTTAGTACATCACACATCAAAATCTAATAAAATGAAGAACAAATTAAGTACTATTTACACAACATGGCCGTGTTCATAAATACGCAACTCAAAATAAGTTTTTTAGTACGTCACACGTCAGAATCGAACAAAATGAAGAACAAAGAGTACTATTTATGCCACGTACGTGGTCGCCACACGAGATTCTTTTATTTTTAAACGTGTCTCATTTTCTATTATCTCATATATTATACACTCATATTCCTAATTATCATATACTCCATATTGGACAACAAGATATAAAAACATAGGAATCTAAATGCAACTCGATTTTTTAGGGTATATATATATATATATATATATATATATATATATATATGTAAGTGTCCCTAACATGCCCCAAAGGACAAGAGACAATTCTCTACTTACTTATCAAGACAACTTCTCCATACATAGAACACACAGTAATACATGTGTGAGTGTGTGTGGAAGCAGATGCCATATATATGTACATATATGTACAAGAGAGAGAATGTCAAACTTTTGTAGTTGGTTATAGTGTAGAGCAATGCTGTGGACGAGTGCGGTTCTCAGCATCACAAGCACCTTCATTTTCACCATTTTTATTTGCCATACTAACCACTAAAACCCTCAAATTAAGTATGTCGTCGACTGGTGCAAGTGCAACATAGATAGTATTCAAACACTCGAAATATATCGACCGACACAATTTAGGAATTTAGTTTAGTTATTGTTCGCCGTCTTGGCTTTCCTTTATAGCCTTTTGTACTTGGTTATCTTAAGCCCTTCCCAAACTAAATATATTTATTAGGTTAGTATTTTGTGTAAAATGATTTGCAAAAGCCCCTACCAAAATAACAAAATATAGTGAATTTATTATTTCATCTAAAAGTTAGAATATATAGCCCCTACTATAACAATTTTCTGCGTCCACCACTGTTGGTTATAACTAAATTAGAGATGAAGCAATGTAATTATAAAAACTTCAAATTAATATGGTAGAGTACTAGTAATCTAGTATGATTGATTTCCAGCAATTAAATAAAAATGAAATAGAGAACTGAAAATGCCTCACAACTCATTGAAAATGATAGAAATAGGTGAGTGATCAGGAACATCTGAAGATGCCTCTTTGCACACAACCTGCAAAAAGGAGATGTTTTCATTATCAAGAAAAATAAAATGGCATTGCAAGTGGATAAGAACTCTAAATCAATCTACTTTATGCTTTGAGAAATCTGACATAGACCAAACATATTTATGGGTCTATATCTCACTTATTCTTGATTTCATTTAATTATTCTACCAAATTAAATCTTGTTTCAAGATTTTGTCGATATTATATGATTCTCCCATGTTGAGTTCATAATCAGATCATACTTTTCTGCCTTTATAATTGCACACACATGTTTCTAGAAATGCTTGAAACTAGAAATTGGCAAAACAAATACAACTAACTAAAAGATCAACATAAGTTAACAAAAGACAAACACCAACTAACAAACCACATATTGTTTATTTATTTAAAATTATAGAGGAAAATAACAAATTGAGTGGACAAGTAATTTGTAGAATTAATAATGACAGCCAATAATAATTTTTGAGGTATTATAATAAAAATATACTCCATATTATAAACAAAAACAATGCGCCTATAAAGCCATTTACGATGGATTTTCAAACTTAGGAATTAGGATAAACTCTTATATAGGTAATTATTATCATTTTTATTTTAAAAATGATAACTTTCTTTTTTGGTAATTACCAAGTGTATCCATCGGCGTGCCCAGTAACTGTTCCCCGCGCTGATTTGTGGGCACCTCAATGGGTGGGACAGCTGGCCCAAGGATTTAAAGCTGCTCCATACCCAAAGGCAGGGATCGATCCCCTGACCATTTGGTTAAGGATGGAAAAATGGTAACTTTGTTAGTTAATAACGCATGTTTTCCATTTTGTAATATTTCAATATATAAGGAGAATTAAATTGTTGTTCGCAATTTCAAGCTCTGATTTATAGGGATGTGATCAAATGAAAATTCTAAATATTGTACAAACTCAAAACTATGGTCTGGACCATTGAAAAATGTCAACAGATCACAAAAAAACATCAACAGGAAAATGTCAACAGAATTTCAACGGTAGTCAATGATTGATGTTGTGTTGATATTGTGTTGATACTGTGTTGACATTAAAATCTTGAAATTTTACATTGTGTTGATATTGTATTAAAACTGTGTTGAAGCTGTGTGGAGGAGTTTTGAATTTGTACAATATATAAGTTTGCATTTTATCACTATCCCTGATATATATACATGGAAAGAAGTACTATTATGGAAGTCATATGAAATTTGGTCTAAAAAGGTTAGTGAAGATTTGAAGTGATAATAATTTATTTTTTGAGCTATTTCATTAATTTCACCAATTAATGTGTATTTACAAAGAGAGGGTGAAAATGTACACTCACAAGCCTATTTCAAATCTATTACGTATATTATTACTGAAAAGGCTCGTGTGTGGAACTATTTAAAAATCAAAATCCATATATATACTATTAACAATATCCAAATCCCAAAATAATAAAAAATACTAAAACAAATAAAGGTACATATACTTATTAATATAAGTTTGAATCTGAATATAATTATCATCTTATGATGAGATCGCTAAAGATCTCTCAGAATTTTATTTTTCAAAACAAAAGTTGTTCTTGTCGACTTGTCAACAATCTCTCTCTCTCTATCACATATAAATGCTGTTGACAACTTGACATCATATTCTCTTATAGATAATACTCTAATTAATTAATCGCAATGCACAAGTCAATTAGTATTAATCATGGGAAGTATACATATTCTTGATTATCTTATTACATGAAATTATCGTATCTTAGATTACCACGTTTTCTCCTGCAGGTGAAATCGACTCTTCATTATTTTAATTAACTCTATATAATATTAAGTCAAAAAGAACTACTACTATATTTTAATCAACTCATCTTTTCTTGCTTTTCTTATTTACACCGTCGCATGAATTTCCCAAAGCGTTAGGACGCTTTTCACAGCATAACATAAAAAAGAAATAGGAAAGCATATTCAAGAAAAATATAAGAAACATAAAATTTATAGTAGTACTATTATTTAACAACAATAGTATTAATTAGTAAAGGTGTACACATGCAGCCTTACTAAAAAAAGCTGATTCATACAAATTATTCACTAATTAAACTATAGTGACACGGTTAGCAAACTCAAGAGCTAGCCCAAAAAACACCTCTCTCTATCTCAACACAAAAAAGGACAAAAAAAATGCAAATAAATGCATTAATTGTTAGAGGAGCTATCCCGTGCACATATACGTGCACGATAAGCTCCTACCGTTTGCAGGAGAGGAGAGAGAAGGGGAGACAACGACAATGGAGGATGAGGAGGAGTAGGCGCGAAGGGTGGAATGCGCGCACCCAAATTTTTGTCTAATTGTTATTGTATATGAAAATAATAAGTTGGGATAGCGTCAGACCCAAAGGGCCCCGGCCCCCTTGAGCATGGGCTTCAGTGACCTCTTGAGATGGAGGCTCATGATCTCATTGGCTCCGCCAACAAATTCTCCACCTATGAAGACTGCAGGCACGGTGGGGTTGCAGCCAAGGCGCGAAAGCGCCTGCTCCACCTCCCGGCCCCTGGGGATCTCGTCGAGCTCATACACCATCGGGTTCACCCCAAAATCGGCAAAGAGAGACCTTATAGTGTGGCTCATGCAGCAAGAGCTCTTGCTGAAGATCACCACCGGCTTCTCCGACACCATTTTGCTCACTCTATCCATTTTTTGCTTTTGGTTTTGGATTGATTTGATCGAAGTTGTGAGAGATATGGTGCTAGTTTGAAGTAGGGTTTTGGTTTGTGTTGGTTGTGGGGAAAATGGAGAGTGCATGGGGATTATTTATATAGAGATCTTGAGGTTATGGAATGTGTTGATTTTGATTAGATATACTTGTGTTTGAAATTAATTATTGATAAGTAAGAATTTTTTATGAGGGGAATTGGTGTTGGATGAGAGTGATTGATGTTGAGAAGCACTTGAATAAAATATATAAAATAAAAAGAAAAATTAAATGAGTTACACGATAACGAATCTCTGCATATATACGGAAAGAATTGAGACTTACACCTGGTACGGTTTTGCTGTCGTATATGATGCTTTTATTTTATTTTATTTTTCTTGTTTCTTTTTCAATATGTTATTTTTGTCCCGATTATATAATATTTCTAGGCAACCATGAATTGGAAGAGATGCTCACTCCCACGATCTCTTGTGTCCCACTAATAATTTCACTAATTTTAATCACATTTAAAATAAGAGAATTTTTTTGTCATGATTAACATTTATGATAAAAAAAAAAGATTATAACACCATAGTATTGGAACTATGGAAATAACCATTTAAAATTTCAGTTTTTGATTATAAATGTTTGGGATATATAGTTGTTATATAAATTTTAGATACAATTACGTACCAATACTTATTTTTTGAAATAAAATTAAATAGATATAACTTTCTGGTGTAGCTTTCCAGTAGGAATCTAGTGAGTTGGAGAACGAAGTTGCATTTATCCATTTGGGACCTTTTTTTGCTATTTTTTTTCTCTACACTACAAAAGGGATTCTGTTTCTTTACAAAAGGTACATACAATGGGGATATAATTCTTCTCAGCGAAATTGATAGCACTTAATGGAAAAGACTCTAGGAAACATATATATATATATATATATATATATATATATATATATATATATATATTATATTTATGTATTTGTCTAGTGAAAAATAAATGATAATATTGAATAAGTTATTTTATAAAAATATTGGAGTGGGTTTCAATTTCAACCGGGAAAAAGAAGAAAAGAAATGTGAGAAACGTCATAGATAAAAATAAAAGAGTGTGCATATGTAAGATGATGAGGTCCCCCCAAACCCACAATGTAATCTAATCTTATATATAATGCCTATTGATTTGAATGTTTATGTGACATCATATGTCATTTTGTTTTCTTCCGAGGACATGAATGACTTACAATGTGTAAGATTGAACATGATGATTTCCATGTGTCTCTATTTGACTTGTCAGAATTAGGGTTTGATAGAGTTGAAATCTCCTCCATTAACTCCATTAAGTGATCATTTTGGGAATTCAACGATAAAGTATAACTTAATCGGTAAGATGTTTTCATTTTTATTAATTGATCGAGAATTCAAGTCATCTCATATAAGTGTAGGTGTGTAATAAGTAAATTTGTTGTATATGATCTAGTACTAATATTTTTATTTATAAATTCTTAAAAGATATTCAAACTTTCTAGTTAGTTTCCGATGTATATATATCATGTATATACATATTGTTAAACTGAAGTGTGATCAATTAAACTGAAGTGTGATCGATTGCTAACTTTTGTAAGTTGCTAACTCTGTTAATTCATCAATGCAGTATATTAAAAATGTCAATACTACATAATTTTATTGACATTTCAATTTACTGTATTAACATTATATGTTGACATTTTAATGCTATCGTGTTGACATTTTTAAACATTGGGTTGACGAGTTAACAGAGTTAGCAACTTAAGAAAGTTAGCAATATAATGCACCTATATACACCATCTAACAATTGCAATTACAAAGAAACAATTTTTAGTTTCTTGGAATAAAGTAGAAGATTTTTTATTTACTTTTTCATTTCCCTCTTTTTCACTATGGATATAAAAAACCAATACTTTTCTCCAGACAGATCTCGACAGTAGTAAAGGTGGCCTCCTTTATAAAAGCTTTATGATCGTCACTAATATAAATATATATACTACTAAGAGGAATCTTGAATTTGGTTGCATGTTGTCTCCTCAAACTTCAATAGTGTGAAAATGCTTATCTTCAAGTATAGGAATATATATACATGGACATATATAGTGAGAGAAAGAGGAATAAATGGCAAGAACAAGTGCCCATAATGCCTCTAAATATGTTCCAAAGGCCGTTTTGTAGTAGTGTTGCATTTCTTCTACCCTTTGTATCCCTTATGATTTGAAAAAGGATCTTCAACTAGCCTTTGCATTCCGTTGCAGGTGTGTTGTGTTGAGGGAGGGTGAGGCGGGTGATGTTCAGCCACGCCTACTTGCGGGTCTACGAGTGGGCTTCGTTTTATCTGATATTTTATTGTTTTAATATTTTTCAAATCTAGATTAAATGTTTGTGAATTCAAAATTTACCACACTTTCAAATATATCTGTTACCTAATAAAATGTAGATTTTAAATTATAATTATGTATATTTCAGTTTTTAATAAAATGTAACTTTGGGATCTTAATGTATGTATGGAGTACAAGTTAAAAGAAATGAAAAAAAAGTGGGATCCAAGAATAATGAAGTTGAGGAATTATGGGTTGTGAGTGTTGTTTGTCAAGTAAGGAATGTGAAAAAAATGTGTTGTGTGCTTGTGAATATTGTAGTGAATGAATAATTCAAATGATAGAGGTCGAGGATGAGATGTGTGAGACAGGAATGTCAAGATTTATAGTACTATAACTTATTAAAATGTCATTCTTAATACTATATGTGACATAAATGTAGCTAACCCTAGAGTATAACGCACGGACGTACACACCACCACATATACACACATCTAGGGCTGTCAAAATGGATATCGGGTATTGGATACCTGATATCCGAACCCGAAAAAGTCGGATAATTGGATACCCAAAACTCGATTTTTCGGATATCGGATCGGGATCGGGTAGTAAGAATTTTGGATGATCGGGTATCGGGTCGGGTATACCCGAAATACCCGATTTATTTTTTAAAATTAATAAATTATATTTAAATATAACTTAATTTCTTAATTACATTTTAATTAATAAGTTTAGCGTATAAGATAAACTGGTTTAGGGTACATCCTAAAATTCACAGCGCCTCCACCCCTCTCTGCTCTCTCGCTGCGTCTCCACCCGTCTCCTCTTGGAATATAGTTCACTACCTCATACTAGCTACAACCTTCAGGTATCATTATTTATTTACTGAATTGTTTTGCCTAAATAGAATTCCAATGTTGGAAAAGCAGCCGAGCACTCATATTTGATAGTAGAGTTGGCCGCAAAGTAGTAGAACTAGTTTTTCAATATTTGGCAGAACATGGAGATTTGACAGTATATAATACTTTGGTAGTACTATATTTTTAATAAATAGAAATTTGACAGTATATGGAGTATAATATTTAAAAAAAAAAAAAAAAAAAATCAAAATCATAATCGGGAATGGATACCCGATTTTTCGGGACTGGATACCCGAGTCGGGTATCCGGGTACCCGAAATAAAATTCAGGTCGGGTATCGGGTATTGGATTTTTGGAATTTCGGGATCGGGTACCCGAAAATTTCGGATCGAGTATCCGCGGGTACCAGATTTGACAGGCCTACACACATCCATATGAAAATGAATTTACAAAATAATAGTGTATTGATAATAAAATAAAATAAAAACAAATTAGTAATAAATACTATATATATGTGATGTTAAGAATCATAAATTATTATAAAATAATTTTACAGTAAGTTTCCTAAATATAGTCTATCATATTCATACGCTAATTTAGTAGCTAAACTATAGGTTTTAAATTTTAATATCAATATTCCATCTCAAAATATAAATAATCCGATAAATAGCTTGGGCCTGATGTACGGCCCATTAAACTTATAAATCGAATGTCGTAGTACTGTAATACCCAATCTCTCTTCTCCTGCTATACAATTATTTTGATATGAGAATTAAGAAAAATGATAAGTTAACTGAAAAGATAATTAAATAAAAGACAAATAAATAAATTTTTTTGCAAAAAGAGAGAATGTGTCACTTATCTTGGAATTGGCAACGTGCCAATAAGAAATTCGCATCATTAAATTGAAAAATCTTTTTGTATGTCATCTAGAATTCTAGATAATGGAGTATATGAGATTTGTGTACGTTGTCATAATTAAAATTGTATACTTAGGACTCGTTTGATAAAAAAGATGGGATATTAGAAGATATATAAAACAAGATAAAAATACGGGCTTCATGTCAAGATATGCAAAGATATGATTTTTTTCCGTTGTTGTTTGATAGAAAAGAAATTATCTAAATTTGTATTGTATATTAAATAACATGGCTTAACTTGACAAATTGGTAGGATACATAAACAAGGTTAATATTATAATTTTGGTAATATTAGATAGGACCATGGTCTTATATTTGGCTTTGAGTTAAATTTAACTATTATATTAAACGATTAGAAATGTCCATATATAATTCTCTATCTTAGTATTACTAACTTACAAACATGCCCTTAACGTGAATACGATACCCGTATTTTATCTTTAGCTACCATAATTGATATGCACTTGCGATCGATTTTAGTGCCAACAAAAATAGTTATATCAAGTTATGATTCAATGTTGATTAATATTCCATACTAGTGGAGCTAATAAATTTATTATTATAATGCTACAAAAGTTATTATGGAATCTCTTTTTGTTTTCAAGCTCTAAATGATGATAGAGTGATAGACTAATGTTTTATTTTCTTATATTCCACAATCTATGTAGTAGTATATAATATATGTACTTCACATTCTTTCTTGAAATAGAAGAATTTGACCAACTTTCACAAGAAATTCGAGGGGGAATATTTATAAATATTTATTGATAAGTTGATATAAAACGATATATACATGTAGCTACTTACATCCAATATTTATTTATTCCAAAATTTATTTGTTATATTTATTTAAACATCAGAAATTCTCAACAAAAATACAAAATCCCGTCCGTACGGAATCATTCCCCACGTGTTAATAATGTTTGACATAAAATCTCATTAACTATTGATATATGTCTATAAATAAGCTTTGAACACTAGTTAAAAGTAATGTTTAACTTTCATTAATCTAAAACAATATTATGCAAGTATAAAGTAATAAATAAAAATAAATTTAATTCAATAATAATATTATCACTTCATCCAAGTTCCAAAAACGAGACCATATATATTGATTCAATTTAATCAATAGATTTTGTCACATGTTAAATTATTAAGTCGAGACTTGAGAGCAACTCTCGTGGCCAATCATAATTTTTAAATATTTTTCTTCTGCATATATTTGGATGAGCATTTTTTGCAAGTAAAAAAACCTGATCTTTTCCAAGAAAATTAATTAGCCCAAATTATAGTTAATTTTATGTTCAAATCATTATAAAGAGATTTTCTTATAAACAATATACCTATAAAATTCTTAATAAAAAATCACCTAATTTCACTCTTTCAAAATTAAAAATAATCCCCAAAAATATTAAAAAAACCCCTATATAAAACCATCACAATTCGCCACATTTCTTGATTTCCACTCAATTTCAGTCGTATTAACTGCAAAAAATCTATTTTTATTATCGTTGATCAATCAAGATTTACATCAAACCGAGCCGTTAGCCCATCAAGAGTTATCAAGAACCGAGTTATTGATGAAATGGGCTGCTTTGCATGGATAGGAATACGTTTCTGATAGTCGAAATTCGCGTGTATCTATATATAGAGTAGCTAGAGAATTTCGGTGGGTTCCTCTTTTTGGGGTGAGTCAGTTGAAGTTGAAAAATGGGGTGTTTTTCCTGCTTCGGATCATCGGAGAAGGAAGCAAACAAGAGTAGCAGTGGACCCAAAGAAGCGTCAAACAAGGATGTTGTCAAAGAGGGTTCAAAGGGTCAGTCCAATTCCATTGTCAATAGACTGAATTCAGCTTACTTGATTTGTGCATTGCCATAGGATTTCTTGTGTTTGGTTTAATTTTGAAAAAAAATAGTATGATTTGGGTTTCTTGATATCTGGATTATGGAGTTGCTTTGTTTTATCAGTGAATGCATGCTTGTTTTGAGGGAAATTGTTAGTGGTATTTGACATATTCATCAAAATCTTGCTTGGATTAGCTGTGGATATGATGAGAAGCTACATTCTTGATATGTGGATTTTGGAGTTTTTTTTTAATGTGATTACTGTTTCTTTGTTTTTATCAGTGAATGAGTGCTTGTTTCATTGGAATTTTGCTTTTTAGCTTAGGATATGTGATTAATGAAGGTATGGGATAAGCTGTGGATGTGATTAGAAACTACATTCTTGATATGTGGATATGGAGTTCTTGGTGATATTCTGTTTTTTTTTTGTGAATGTGATCATTTTTGCTTTGTTTTATCAGTGAAGGCATGCTTGCTTTGTAGGAAATTGTTAGTGTCGTTTGACATATTCAATGAAATCTTGCTTATAGCTTAGGATGTGTGATCAATGAAGGTATGGGATAAGCTGTGGATGTGATTGAAACTACATTCTTGATATGTGGATTTTGGAGTCCTTGGTGACATTCGGTGTATACTAAATGTGATTACTGTTGCTTTGTTTTATTAGTGAATGCATGCTTGCTTTGAGGGAAATTGTTAGTGGTATTTGACATATTCATCGAAATCTTGCTTTTAGCATAGGATATGTGATTAATGAAGGTATGGGATATGATTGGAAACTCGATTCTTGATTGTTTTATGCATACATTGATATCTCGCAGATAAATCAAGATCTCGGGATGGTAAGGATGGTAAGAAGGAAATGACAGTTACGAAACAGCCTGCGCGAATATTCACATTCGAGGAGCTTTCTGTAGCAACAAAGTACTTTAGACCAGAGTTCTTGCTGGGTGAGGGCGGGTTTGGACGCGTTTTCAAAGGTCAACTGGACACGGGAGAGGTTGGCTACCCTCGTTACTTATATTATCTTGAAATTTGACATGCTTTGTTGTCTGTGATATGATATGGTTCTGAGAATAGTTCCCTTATGTAGGCTGTTGCAGTTAAACAGCTTGATCGGCATGGCGATCAAGGGAGTCGAGAGTTTTCGGTGGAGATTCTCATGCTCAGCCTCTTGCACCATCCAAATCTTATCAGATTGATCGGGCATTGTTCTCAGGGTACCCAACGTCTTCTAGTATACGAGTTCATGCCATTGGGATCGCTGGAAGACCATTTACATGGTTAGTAATTCTTTAGACTGCCAAAGTGCTTTTAATCTGCAAAAGTTCGTTTTGTATATTGATGTCGAAAGACAGATTTTGTCACTTGTGTACCATGATAGTCTATCCTGGATTATCTCATCATCATGAAACATTACTCATAAATTTGTGTTAGTTGGCAACTTGCAACTTTTCTTAATTTCTTTGTGTAGCATTTGGACTTAAGCTGATGTATATTTTCTAGCAATACAGATTAGATTGTAATTCTTGTATAAAGTGTTAGAACAGTTATTCCTGAACATCAAGAGGGATGCAAAGTATTATTCTACGAATAATAGTATCAACGGAAGGCAGATGATCAATCATTTATGTAGCATGTAGACCTCATTGATATACTTAGTTCTCTAGCAGGCTGTTATTCTTGTCTATTTTAAGTGTAGATGATGATTGAAGTAGTGAAGGCATGCCAAAAATTAACAAACTCTAACTATATTGATTGGCATGAGAATCTGTTTGCTATGAAAAATGTAATCTTTGACACTTTTCTTGAATGAAACAATGATTTGTATACTTGTTGTGTTACTTTTTGTCAAACGCCTTTCTATTTACTAACCTGATTCGTTACGATATTTCTTCATAGATCTTCGACCGGGTCAAAAGCCTTTGGACTGGAATACAAGGATGAAGATAGCTGCTGGTACAGCAAAGGGATTAGAATACTTGCACGACAAAGCGAGTCCACCGGTCATATACAGAGACTTGAAACCTTCTAATATTCTTCTTGGTGAGGGATACTTCCCAAAGTTGTCTGATTTCGGGCTTGCCAAACTGGGCCCTATTGGGGATAAAACGCACGTCACTACGAGGGTGATGGGGACGGAAGGTTATTGTGCCCCGGAGTATGCTTTGACTGGTAAGCTCACCCCAAGGTCAGACATCTATACCTTTGGAGTCGTCTTTCTCGAAATCATCACGGGACGAAGGGCTGTCGGCAACATGGGTGGCGGGCAGTATAATCTCGTCGCATGGGTAAGATATTCGATTGTCCTTTTTTTTAACGCAATATATTATTTGTACTCCGGTTCTCATCTTGAAATGGACGCAGGCGACACCGCTTCTCAAGGACCGAAAGAATTATCAGACGATGGCGGATCCTCTGCTGCAAAACCACTACCCGATTCGTGGACTCTATCGGGCACTAGCGGTGGTAGCCATGTGCGTGCAAGAGAAAGCTGCATTGAGGCCTCTAATAGGTGAGGTTGTTACTGCTTTGACATATTTGGCATCGCAAAGGTACGACCCCAACGCACCCTCCCTGAGCCGAGGAGGTATGCCAAGGCACAGGGATACGAGCAGGAGAATATCCGATGCCGACAGCATGGGAGATTCGGGGCGAGGAGGCCATGAAGGCTCACCTTCAGTACGCAAGAACTCGAGAGACTCGGTGAGAGACTCCAATGAAGGTGCGGAGTTGCAGATGATCGACACCGGGGCTGGGGCCAGCCAGAGAGGGGGCGTGGACAAACCGGGCGGCTCTGATCCTAAAAGGAACCTGGACAGAGAGAAGGCCGTCGCTGCTGCCAAAGCGTGGGGAGAGAAAGGGAGGGAGAAGAAGCGGACAAGCGCCTCGGGCAGCGACAAGGGCAACGACACATGTGAATAAAATGGCTGGCTGGCCTCTCTTGACTCTTGGCTACAATATATTGATGAGCCTTTGGTGTATAAAAATGTTGGTTGATGATTCGATTATGTAGCTAAGCCTGATAGCGAGAGGGAAGAATATTTGTCTAAATCATTTTTTTGGTCTCGTGTTTGTCCAATCTTGTCCATACAGTTAGCTCTGGAATCCATTTTTAACATCTCAATTGACAAGAAATATTCAGTTGGCATCATTATCATATCGATATTTGCAATATTTTACTCATTGTAGGGTAGGACATATTATGATATTCTCAAAAATAAATTACTTAATTGATGAAAACAACTTGATTCAAATATTATTCCGTCATTAATTGTCTACTTTGGGTTTTGCACAAATTTTAAAAAATGTGAAGAAAAATTAATACTTGCAAATAGAAGTGAAGTGGAATAAAATAGTGGAACATAAAACCTACTTACAAATATTATAAAAGCCAAATGGGACATAATATTGAACTTTTCAAAATGAAGAAATGAAGAAAGAATTTTAGAGATCATATACATATCCTACAAACCTTTGAATTATAAAAGTTTGTTTTTTATGCTAAAGAAATGCTCTAAAGATTGACGAATAACAGAGTAACAACAAAAGATTCAAAAACAACATATAAACAAAAGAAGATATCCAAAATCACTAAAAAAAACATTCAGAAACACAGAAAATAGTAAATGGACAAAAATATCCAATAGAAAAAGGTAGTTTTATAGCAACTCAACAGTAAAGTTCTAAAAAAACAAAAAAACACACGAGTGTGGGATTTAAAAGGCTGTATTCAAAACAAATGCTAATACACAACATTTGTATACAACAGATACGGTTGCACATTGATACAACAAAAGATATCCATCATCCTTCATAATCTAAATAATTTCCTTCAGCTAATAATACACTACATAAGAGTCGCAGTAGCTCAACTAGAAAGTGGATCGACGAGGCTCGATTTTAAGACAATTAAATGGATCATCACCTCGCATACATGTATTCTGAATTTGTACAACTACATCATCTATTATCATTACCAATAACAAAAGCAGTTTGTAGCTTATTATTGATCAATCATTTCCTCTTCTTTCCCTGGCACAAGGTTTGGAGAAAAATGGTTAACATCGTATAATATATACTCCTATCAGGTAATAGAATATAACATACCGAGCTCACATAGTCATCCATTGATGCTTGCTTCCGCTTCTTCATTGTTGATGGGGGGCTCTCTGCAGCCTGTCTAGCAGCGGAGCGCTTGGATGGGGTTGTGTTGTTCTGCTGAGACGAAAGAGAACGAAAGCTAAGAAACTGAGCCAAAGATAACATGGTTATTTCAATGATTGAAGAGGAAGGTACAAGCATATGCACCTTGGCAGCTAGTTTCTTCTCTTTGCGTGCCTGCCTCTCCCTCTCATCGTATTCCTGGTTTTCCTTCTCTACCAGCCTAATTAGTGTGTCACATCTCCTTGCAAGTTCTTGTGTGGTACGAGACTTTATAAACCAATCGAAGCGAAACAAAGGTGAAGTACGGAAGGCTGCCTTGAGCTCATCCCAGTTGCCATATCCAAGCTTATGAACCATGCATATCTGAGATGAACAAATACCAGTTATTACAGGAATGGTACACAAGAGACCCAACTTATTCAAAGAGTCGAGATGATTAGTCATAGTCTAACCATGAAGCGATCACATTCCTCATTGTACAACTTCCCTTTGTTCTGGCCATACTGGATCTTCAATTCCAGCCAAGGGTTTTTATAGCGATCCAGCTTCTTCCCAATTGCTTTCATGATCTCATCCTTCCGTGATATCCTAGCTTCTCCTCTTTCAATGCTTTTGATGATCCTATCATAATCTGATGAAAAAAAGTTATGCGAGTGTAGAATTGAAATTGAAGTCATAATGTCACTAAAAGTTGAAACCACAATGCTTACCATTGAGTTCTTTGTATCTATCCTTGAAAACTTTGGCATATCTTTCAACTTCTTCCTCTGTTTTCCCTTCCATTTCAGAAGCAATACCACTGACATCATTCCGACCATACTTCTCACAGGCCCTGATAAAGCTGTTAAAGTCTTTTCTGCTCCAAGCCGAAAATCCCTAAATACCAAAATTAAATTAAATAATGAAAAATAAGGTAAAGCTCAAGCTAACATCAAGCAATGAGCAAGGCAAGTTAAACTTACTTCTTCCAGTAACTGCTCTTTCTCTTCCTGCTCCTCAACCGTCAAGGGGTCTCCCACATCTAGGTACAGTACAGGAAACATAATCAGCATATGATTCAGGCAAATAAATACATGGAATTCTCAAGAAAGAACAAACCTTCTTGTTCATCCACGTCTATGGTATCTTTTACTTGATTTCTTTGATGTGTTTGCTGAATTCAAAAGACACAAGTAAGAAGTGATAAACCGCAGATATAAAGTGTTTCATTTCTCTTAAGCACGAGTATTAAGGAAAAGATAATTGTAGTATCGAGTGCATTGGCCTACATGTGTTTTAAGAGAGAGCAGGAGAGAGAGAAAAGTCAAAGGCAATTGCACTATTAGAAGTCCTTATTGCTCCCTAAAATGGAATGATACACTTGGAATGGGACAACTCAAAAGGAAAGTGAGACACTTTGAATGGGACGGATGGAGCAGGAATAAGCTGGACCCATACCATAAGATGACGCACTTCTTTCTCATAAAGCTCACTAAGACGCTGTGTGTTGAAGAATTGGAAATCATGCCTGACAAAAGGTAACATGAGCTTTAACATACATAAGTCTTAAAAGTACTCAACAATTAAAACAAATGGACAAAAAACACTTACAATTGCGGCATGCGAGGAATTCGAGGCTCCTTGGGCCTAGCAGGACCACTTTGACGCATTGTCTGCTTGAAGTACTCTGATTCTGAGTAGCTACACATAAGTAACAACAAATGGATTAGTCTAGCTGACAACAAATTGACAATTAAGCATGTCATTAGAGAGGTTGAAGAAACATACTTGCGTTTCCTTTCTCTTTTTGGTGGTTCAATCCAATTATCACTAACAATTTTCTTAAAATCTAACTTATTTTCATCCTTCACAAGTGAAAAGAATACAAATTAGTTGGGGGAAAGAATAACATAAAACCATAATAGCCAGCAATAAGCACAGTATCCACACCTTATCATCGTCGAAATCATACAAATCAGCAGCTGGAGAAAGTCCATAGCTATGTTAGTCAAACTAATAAAAGATTAAAAAAAAATGGACAAAAACCATAAGAGGTCAAGAATATGAAACATACTGTCATCCATTTTGAATTTGATGGCGTCTTCAGTAAATTTTTTCATCTTGGCATCAAGTTCAGCTGTTGCTTCTTCTCCCTTGGCAATTATACGATCTATATCCTCATCTGTGATCGTGCTATCTTTGGAGCTGAAAACCATTTCAGCGCCGAATCTCACCATTTGCAATAACTCATCCTTATTCACAGCTGCATAACAGAGAATCAAATACATAAATAATTCACATCAATATTGCCAGTGAAGGAAGCAATATTAGTGGATGCAAATAACTCTCACTCTTTTGTTCTGCTAGTCATCTGATGTATGAAATAAAAGAAGTCATGCATTATGGGGAAATCCAAAAGTAAAAGGGATATAATAAAAACATACAATAAATATAATCAATCCATAAGAGGTACAAAATTCTGAAAGTAGCAATAAAGTCGGTCATGGTTCCAACCTGGGAAAATATCAAAACCCTGGAATCACGCTCCTTTAGTTTTGGCAGCAACTTATCAAGAAGAACCATCTTGCCTGCAACCACAACAGATAGAAAACTATAAAACTAAACAGATCTGAAAAGGAGAACACAAATTAGAGCATATAGAGCTTTTTCCCTCCTTGATCTTCTGATAACCTTACCAGCATTTTCAATTAGATGTTCTCCTGTGCTATAAGGTGGGCCAGGCTCTGCACCTTGAAACAAATATGGATGATTGCAACATTTTCGGAGCTGCATGGCTATATTAAGAAGGCGTTTGCGTTCTCCACCAGCATTTACCACCTCAAGATCTTTCTGTAGCAATGCCTTATAGTATTGCTTTTGCATTTGGGACATACCAACTTTAAGTATTGTCTCCTTTTTGGGAGGTAAACCTTTCTCGACATCAGATTTTAGCCTTCTAAGAAGGAAGGGCCGGAGAACCTGGTATATCACCAAAAGGACCACAGTGATAGATTCAGTCAGACAAGTAGAGACAAGTGCATCTCAAGAACTGTAACGGATATCTAATTCTAATAATTTTGTGCTCAAGGAAACAGTAACAGCATAAAGATTTTCACTATACAAGAGAAAATGGTATGGGCGTTGCAGAACTGCTTCGTGATGTAATACAACAATTGGATTATCCAACATATAGATCTGAGATGCTTATGAATTGATCATTCTACAACTTTCATGCACTTTTTGATTACTATCAAAAATAAGAATTACAGTACCATTTTTCCATAGAGAATTATCATAACAGAAAATTTGCATACCTTGTGAAGCTGTTGGACAACTTCATGTTCGTCATTTTCACCAGAAATTTGGAACCACTCATCAAACGTCTCTGCAGAGCTAAATATTTCTGGAAGCAAAAAGTTGAGGAGAGCCCATAGTTCATGAAGATTATTCTGCAAAGGGGAAAAACAGCAGACAAGCAAAAAACTAACATCACATCTCAAATGACATGAATATAATCAAACATAAATCTCCTATAAATAAAGCATACATCAGCAGGCATAACAAACCAAATAAAAAAACCCCAACCAAAAATACTTTCACAAAGTGTAAATCTTGAAGATTTCATAGGACCAAATTCAAATAAAAGTTCCTGAAAATAAAATAACCTCAAACTAATGGGACATCAAATTACATTTTAGATTTGTAAAGTTCCAAAGAAAGCATGGTTTTATGCCTCACCTTACCTCAAATCCAGAACACTACTAGTGTAACAGTTATTGCAAAGCTCATAAAAAATTTCAAAGACTTAGCAACTGTGACAAAATAAATTATCACCTGAAGTGGTGTTCCAGTTATAAGAAGTCGATAGTTAGTATTAAAGAGTCTCATCGTTTTTGAGAGAAGGGAATTCTCATTCTTAATTCTATGGGCTTCGTCAATAATGATATAGCGCCAACTAAATCGGCGCAGTGTAGTCTTCTCTTTGATAGCCATCTCAAAACTTGTTACACAGACATCGAACTTGCCAGCAACAAGTAACTCCTCACGAATGTATCTCTGGAAAACATAAAATAAGATTTTTGAAATCAAAATCAGTTAGAGCACAAGGACTGAAAAAAATATCTTAAATTGGTAGAGCAAGCTTACCCTTTCATCAGGATTTCCAAGGAACTTTACAGCACGCAGTACAGGGCAAAACCTTTTAATTTCATTCATCCAATTTCCAAGTGTGGATTTTGGAGCAACAACCATGTGAGGACCTGTAATTCCTCTGAACTCGTGCAAGTAGCCCATCAAGGAGATTGTTTGCAAAGTTTTACCAAGACCCTAATTGAAATACAACACACCAATATGAATACAGGACACCATTATCAATAAAAGGGGAAAAGATGCATCAATATGTTTGAAAATGCCACTACTCTCCATATATACCATTTCATCAGCAAGTATCCCATTAATGCCATTCTCATACAGCCGAATCAGCCAATTTAAACCAGCTAGCTGGTAGTCCCTCATCTTACCCTGAATACCTGCAAACAAAGGTAAAAATTTAGCATAGGATGTCATGCTATTTCTGTCAAGAACATTATAGGGACCGAATACAATTACATAGTTTCCACTAAATTAGAAACTTATACAAAAGAAAATAAACATATGACAAAGACACTCTCTCATAGTAATGAACCAATCTAGAAGAGACATTTGTAAGTACTATTATGGCAGAACCACTCCACAATAATGAAAACAGGAGGGAAAAAAGAAAATCTTACAAGAGGGCTGCACCAATAGTCTAGTGTTTCCAGTGCCAGAAAGGCCATCTTCTTCCTCTTTAAGACACTCTTCATCTTCTTCCTCTTCAGTTATCTTCGACGCATGGCGACCCCTAAAAGGTGCAATTGGAGAGCACAAGAAACATAAGATTTACTTCAGGCTAGCATCTAGTTTGGCTACTGATGATGACTACATTAACAATGTGAATAAGAAAGATAATCAAATCAAAATGACAACTACCCACCTTCCCTTGCCCTTTTTCTGAACAGATTGATCACCCTTGGCAAAGTGAGCAAATAACTCAGTTTGCTGTAACAGATAGTTCAATCGACCCTTTCCTTTGTTGTTCTGAAACAAGGTAGATCAAATCATTTACAATATGCAACGGCAATGTATTCATTATCAAGTACCAATTCATATTGGGAAAACACACCATGTCAGCCTCAATAGCAGCATTCTGGTCATCAAGTATTTCTTGTATTTTCTGCTTTTTTACCCGCTGCATTTCTCTAAGCCTTGCTCTTTCACGCTTTGCAGTTTCATTTGCAACAACATCCTCTTCCTGGAACCACAAACGAAAGCTTCAGTATAACACACTCAGCCATTCCAACCATGTAAAACATCTCTAAATAATACACCATAGATAAAATGGTTAGAGAAACATAAATCTGCAGTGTAGCTAATAAATAAAAAATCAACAGTATCTCAATGGGGGAAATGCAACTATACTGCCGTTTATTTTTTAAAAATCCTCCAAATTTAACCAAATTACAAGAACAACTTAAACTTAACCAACAAATAAGAAGAAAACACAACTCAACCACAACCTGACCACAGATCCGTCAAGCTACACTATGCAGCAGTAAAACAATAACCAATTACAACTAAAAAAAAGCCGAAATCCGAAAATTCAAAGTAATTAGACCTCAATTTCATCATCGTCCTGGACAACATCGTTGGGAGCATCCTCGTCGTCGGAGTCTTCAGCGGGGCGAGCCACCGCCTCGAGCTCGTCGTCGTCTTCTTCGTCATTGACCTGGTCCTTGACCACCTCCTCCTCGGCCGAGGAGCTGGTCAGCGAGTCGTCGGATGAACGCGAGGGTTTCGCCATTTCCGAGGGTTTCTGTGATTCAGCTCCGCTTCGTTTTTGCGGTTTTGGGGGAAAAAGCGGAGAAGAAAAAAAATGCGAAAATGGAAATACTTAAATTGAAATGCAACCGACCAATTGCGTTAGCGGGTTCGGGTTTATATAGCTGCCCCAAAATTGTTTGGAAATTTATTTTGTTGGACATTTTCCCGCCATTTGCTGTGGGGTAAAAATATCAATATTCCTTCTACTGGGCTGGGCCTAATGGGCTATTAAATATTGTTTTAAAACTACTCAGAGCCCAATTAGAACATTCCTTTTTTATTTGATTTTGAATTTGAAATGCACTAAATTTTAACAACCAGCATTCAATTGGGCCATGTCGGTTGTGGAACCTAGGATATCAACGGGCGGATTTTACCCGAATTGGAAACGGTCATGGTTTGGGGATGCTCTGTTTAATGGATTAGAAGAGAGTAGAGAAATAAGATAAAATGGGAAAAAAGGATAGAAAGTTGCTAAGTGTAAAGATAAAATGAAAAGAATGATCTAAGCCTGATGGAATCTGAAACTGTGTGATTTGGGTCGGGTCGGGTCCGTTCATGTTATGTATTTGAGCGTGTTAGATTTGAAACCAAAGTCAAAACTGAAATACTATAAATGAGTAAAGAGTGAATAGTTTTGTAGTGATCGGGATACAACTCGATAGTTCACATAGTGAGACATTCTACTAAGAAAAAAAATAAATAAATTCAAGTACTGCGACATCAACAAATCACGGGTTCAAGCACTACGGTGCCACCAATGATCACTTGAAGTTCTTGTCGGGTTCTAAATCTGGCGGGCTAAAATGAACCAAACTTAATGCAGATCGTCGCGATAACTACACCGGTAGCCAAAGCAATGATTTCGACTTAAAAACTCCCCTATGGAGGAGAATTATGTAGCGCATGTGCTAAGAGAAGATCGCCCCATAGGCCACAAAGTTGTCAAGAGAAAGGCTAGGGGAAAAGGACTAAGTCAGCCAAAGTTGACTTGAATCACAGCGTGGCCTTTGCATCGATAATGAAGATGTTGAGGTCCATGATGAGAATGGAAAGAGATAGAAACCAATAGAGACTTGATCCAGCTGCTTTGCACAATTTGGAGTTTTGACGTGTTTTTTTTTAGTATTACTCCATTTGTTCCATGTTAATAGAGGCGTTTTGTTTTTCTGCACTTGTTTCGAAAAAAATAAAATTAATAAATAGTCTAAATAGAAAAAAAAAATTAGAGAAAATAATATAGAGAAGGGACCTCTATCAAGCCGGCGGAAAGGAAAGAATACTATTCAACTAATCAACTTGATCATCTTCCAAAGTAGGTAAATTTGAATAAAATTCAAAGTAAATTAAGCAATAATATAAAAATAAATTAACTTATCAAGAAACAATAAATTTCTATCTAAATAGAGTAAAAACTAATTAAGTATGTACATTAATTGAAATTAAAATTAGCTTGACCAACAATCATATTCAACTCTGATCATTTCCCTAACTCATTAAATACATTATAAAAAAAATCAAAATAAATGAAACTAATTTAAACTTATTATTTAATTCATTTATACCTAATAATATACAGATAAGGATGAAACGCCGTTTTCTTCTTCTCATCTTTCATTTGAGATTCCTACTTTCGTCTCTCAACATTATAACATTGTAGAATACTATATACCATTGAGCTATTGTCATAGTGGGAGTAACATTTTTTCACTGTGTTTCTTCTACTTCTTCACATCTTCTTAGCAA
Source organism: Salvia hispanica (assembly GCF_023119035.1). NCBI lineage: Eukaryota > Viridiplantae > Streptophyta > Magnoliopsida > Lamiales > Lamiaceae > Salvia > Salvia hispanica. The sequence goes on along the minus strand of NC_062968.1, from coordinate 55,063,350 downwards.
AAAACAACCTCCACGTGCCGTGCACGCGTAAGATTTTGCGTGAATCATCTCTATTCCGTTGTCATCTTATTTCTAACCAGACAAAAACATTTCGTTTTCTAGCGATATTCTTATTTTACGGTTTCACCCCCGTAAAACATTAAAATACCCTCATCCAAGTACATGCCGCTCCTTGATAAACCGGTTTCGTCAGGGTAGTTTCGGCAAAATAAAAAATCTTGTTGGATTTTGAAGAAGGCCCATATTTTTCAAAGACTTGCACGAAACATCAATTATCCACAAGCCCTAAATCAATTCAATCAAATCCCTTTCTCGACGTCGTTTTGCGCCTTCCCATCTCCACCTGGCAACCTTCCACCGGCTCACGGTCGCCGGAAAACGACTGCCCCTTTTCAAATTGGAGCGCGCAATTCGATTTAGGGAACTTTTTAATCAGGTGAATTGCTTGCATTCTGTTTTGCATCAATGATCGAAGTCAAAGTTCAAATTTTGAGTTTATCCCGAGTTCAATTCATTTATTGAATTGGTCTCTTGTGCAGGGCATGGAAAGCAGGAGCTGGCTGGTTGTTGCAATTCTCATATGTTCGGTGACTTTATCATCATGTAGAGGTAATCTTTTCTCTACTTTGGATGTGAAATTTCTAGGTATTTTGCCGTTTATATCTCTGGTAATCGTGGAAGCAAATTAGTTTTCGTGCACGAATTCGTGTTGAGTGACTTTGAAGTATTTAATTGGAGTGTTCTGAAATTATTCCTTCTCTTTTTAGCAATATATTTGTGACTTTTAGTTTTCGATTTGCTAGTTTTTATTCACCATATGTATGATTGATCCTAGTATAGGTAGTTGAATAAATTGATAACCTGAAAACCGATGCTTTTGGATTGAATTTATGTTTTGATCTTGATTATGTAGATTTGTTTTGCAATTTTATTCGTGGTTGGATAATCTGCCCTTCCTGTATTTTCACATTGTATGTTTTGGTTGCAGAACTCAAGGTGACAGTCAAGCATAAGCACAACCATAAGCAGCATGACTCGGCAAAGTACAATCACACTCTTGCAACAATATTGGTGCAATATGCTTCAGCAGTAAGAGTCAGCTTAAAATGCATTATGTTGTTGTTGGTTAGATTAAAAATGTGATTTTTGCATGTTTGATAAGTTGGTTTTCTAGCCAAATTATTCCAGTGGAAGCAGTGTGTTGAACAGCTTCTCGCAGTATTTGATTTAAATATTTCGTATTTTACTAATTTCTAAACTTCTTACACATCAATAAATCAACTGTTAACTTGCAGGTATATATGTCAGACTTGACTGAGTTGTTTACATGGACTTGCTCAAGATGTAATGGTCTAACAGAGGTAGAACTGATAGACGATAGTTGAATAAGACCCATAACTTTACCTTATAATGAAGGTTGTAACAATTGCTCTTGGATGCAGGGCTTTGAAATACTTGAGCTGATCGTTGACGTAAAATGGTGTCTACAGGTCTGAAATTTGATTCATCCTTAGTCCTAAAACATTTTTACTAGACGTTACTTATAGAAGCTCTAATAATGGAATGTTTATTTATGCGTGACAGGGATTTGTTGGTTTTGCAGCTAATCTTAACGCTGTTGTTATTGCATTCAGGGGAACACAGGAAACCAGGTTTGCTATTTCTCTTGAGCATATTGTGTTATATCTCCTGCATGATTCCTTAATTTACCTCAAAGCTGTTTCACGATTAAGTGATCAAATTTCAAATACATTGAAGCTATTCAAGAATGATGCTGGAGTATCAACTTGATTTCAGTAGCTGCACAATATTCATGTAATTAAATTTTAGTTTTCCCTTTTCATATGTATTGTTGTACTATGGTTGCAGTATTCAGAATTGGGTCGAAGATTTGTTCTGGAAGCAGCTTGATATCAATTATCCTGGAGTTGACGGTGCAATGGTATGTACCATCTACTCTTGTTGTTCTTTACGAAAAAAATAGTGTTTGCAGAATGCTTTTATCATTCGACTCATCTTTCATTGCTTTAGGTTCATCATGGTTTTTATAATGCTTATAATGACTCTTCATTACGTCCTGGAGTTCTAAGTGCTGTTCAACTAGCAAAGGAGCTATATGGAGACACTGACATCATGGTAACAGGGCACTCAATGGGAGGAGCAATGGCTGCATTATGCGGACTTGATCTTCGTGTAATAGTCCAAAACCTTGATTAATTTTCATGCTTATGACGTATTTTGGCTTTTATAGTGTGGTATATCAATAGAGGAAAGAGGTCTCTGAGGTTTAATTCAGTCTTCAGCTTCAGTAATTAAAAACTGGTTCTAGCAATGGCATTTTTCCCACCCTCTGATAATCTAGTACTCCTTATAATTTAGTTGGATATTGGACCATCCCAAGGTTTTTGGCAATTTATTGCTTTTGGCTAACTCATGAAATGAGGGCTATATACAATCTCTTTCCATTTACTGTATGAAAAAAAAAAATCCATTTTTTATGTGTAATTGTTTTGAAATATCCACATTATTAGTGTGTGAACTTTCAAGTTTCATATTGGATTATGATTTTAGTACTGCTATTTTTATACTAGTATGTTTTTTTTTTCCTATGGGAATTGTGCTCTGAATTTCTGTCCCTTTTCAGCTCACTCTTGGAAAGCAGCAGAAAGTCCAGGTCGTGACATTTGGGCAACCTAGGATTGGAAATGCTGTTTTTGCATCCTACTATAGCGAAGTTGTCCCGGACACCTTTCGTGTCACACATGGAAATGATATGGTGCCTCATCTGCCCCCCTATTACTCCTATTTTCCGCAGAAAACGTACCATCACTTCCCAAGAGAGGTAATGGTTTGCTTTCGCGTGTCCGTATCTTAATTCTTAGTTACCGCCTGGCCTTTCTTGAGTTTCTGGCCCGTTTCCTTTTTCTTTTCAAATGATTATTATTGAATATAAGATAATCTCTTAGATTTCAAACGTATCACGTGCCCTGCACTACCAAACACTTATCACGAAGAGCATTGCAAAATCATTTATGAATATTACAAAATCTAGAATCTACCTATCAAATCATTCTTTAAGTCTTGTTAACTTCTTTAAATAAGGGGTTGACATGGAAAATCTTCCAAGGCTCACACACTCGACCTCTACTAAGGTTACTTTTATGTCTATTCTTCTGATGTTTCTTATATACATTGGTCCCCTAGAGGTGTTGAATGCCACTTTTTTGCAATAAGTGTCATCCTTAGAGTTGTCCCATCTGTCATTTGTTGAGATATATGATCATCATGTTCTAGGTCTGGATCCGCGATCTTGCATTTGGAAGCTTTGTTTATACAGTCGAGAAGGTTTGTGATGGTTCTGGGGAAGACCCAACTTGTAGCAGGCAAGCATTCTCATGCTCTACCCTGTTTCTATTACACAAGTTTTAAATTTGCTATCTAATTTCAAAATGTTTCATGTGTTTCTCAAAACAAAACTCTTCTGTAGATCTGTGAGGGGAAACAGCATTGCTGATCACTTGATATACTATGGCGTTGAAATGGGATGCAATGAGTCGACAAGCACGTGCAGGATTGTGATGGACCAGGGTCTTGCTGCCTATGGCTTGACAGATGCTGATGGGAATTTTGTTGTATTGAGGGATCCACCAAAGTCGGTCTTGAAATTAAATACAGACGGAGGCAATCGAAGCACCCTGGTTTAGATGTGCTGAATCGGGCCAACCACACCAATTTTTGTTGAGGTGGATTGTAATCAGAGGTCATATTCATTCAAAAAAGCAAAAAATAAGAAACTGTACATACATCTTGCTCACATGTAACACCAAAAATGTCTTCTGTAAATAACAGTTCCCACAGCATGTATTAGTATACAGAATCTGCACTTGTAAATAAAGTCCTCATCTCTGCAATTTCATATTTGTGTCAATCAGCTGATTTATCGAGATTTAGACCTGTGTCGGGGTTAGGTTGCTCGTTACATGTTACACCGGATGAAATATAACGTATCTATATATTCCTCTCCGCTTAAAAACATCAAGAAGGCACATAAATTTTCATAATTCATCAAAGCAACTTAGTTTTTTTTCTCCTCTCCAAGAGATTCATATGGTCTGAAATTTTGAGGGGTGTGACAAATTCACCATTATGAATAATCAAATACAGATGATGATACACAAGGACTGAAGACTGTATAAGCATATGATTTTTCTTCTTCAGTTTCCCTTCACATCAACTGCTGCTGCTGCTGCATATCCTCCTGCAAAATCATCAACAACGAACACCATACTTTTGCAGTAAGAGATCATAATGTTCGAATTCAAGAAAACAAAATTAGAATTAGATTCATACATTTTTCATCAGCATGATTCTTCTCTTCTACAGAGTTTTATTTCTTGATCCAACTCTTCTAAAAACCAAAAAACAACATAAATTTGAATTATCAATGATCAAACATAAATAAAACCACCTTATGTACTCAAACAACATGATCTAAAGGTTACCTTTTCCTTCGTTCCCTTCTTCCTCTGCTACTGCAACCTTGCTTTCTTCCTTAACCATACCGTTTTCGTCTCCAGAGATCTTCTCCACAGCACTAGAAGAAGAAAAAGAAGTGACTCCTACTTGCTGAGAAACCACATCGTCTTGATCAGCCTTAACCTCATCTTTCTTCTCTTCCTTCAACTCCTCATTCTTGATCTCTTTATCTTCTTCTTGCTCCCTCACAGCCTCGATGACTGCAGCGCTTTCTCGCTCCTCAACATCAGCCTTCACCTCCTCTTTATTCTCTTCCTTCAATTCCTCATACTTAATGATTTCTTCCTTTTTCTCATGCACAATCTCTGCAACAGCAGCAGCCTCCTCTTTCTTGACCTCTTCTTCCTCGGCCTCAACAACCTCGGATTCTATCTTGTTGGGAGCTAGGATTTCATTCTTATTCAAAATGACTGAATCATTAACAGCTTTATTTTCACCATTTTTGGGAATTTCAGCAGCTTTTGGATCTTGCTTTTTGATGCTCCTGCTCTTGCTCTTGGTGATGGTGTTTTGTGTTGCAACAGCGTGCTTTGATTTGCCACACCCCATTTTGTGAGAGTGTGTTTTATGAGGATAAATGAGAGTGAAAAATGGAGTCTTGAAATATGGGAAGGAAGAGAAATAGAGGAAAATGGTGAAACTTTTTCCCCCTGATTTCTCTTCTGTGTTTCTTCCTACAATTATGTTCAGATTTAAGAGGGTGTAGGCAACGCTTTTTTTGTTGGTATTTTGAAGATAATTTATGGAAAAGTATTTAAGAATATGTATATACACATGCAAATGCAGTTAAAGAAATATGTTAAATTTAATCTTGAATATAGTGTTATACATTTTTATTAATGACACATAATTAAACTAATTCATTTGTTTAGTGAAGTATCTACTAGTTAGAGTTAGTAGTTTTTGTTTGATTTGTATTTATAGTGAAATTAAAGACAAATGGTTTTTCTTATGATGAAGATTATATCGCTGATATTTGCATTAAGCTTTTTATTTTCGTGAAAGAACATTTGTAATTTGCCTTTATATTATGTACTAAAACTTTATTTTTGTCATTATAATCTCTGAGTATTAAACAAGAATATATTATCTTGACGTTTCATTTGTCTATAAATGATGCAGGCCTTTGAAGCACAAGACAATTAGGTTGTGTAGTTCTCAACCACTGGCTACTTAACAAGCAAAGTCTTAAAAGTGATAAACACATAAATATGAAAATAAATTTAAATATTTTGCAGGCTGTGCGACAGTTGATGATAACCAAGTTTATGGGATGTAAAGCCATAATTAATTTCGTTGTAAACAACTTTTGCTTCTAGATATATTTAGGATTTGTATGGATGGATGTTTCCCAGAATCATTGGTTTCTTACTTAATATATACCGTTAAATTAATTTTTGATTAATTTTTATATAATGAAATTTCAATTCATATTTGTATATAAGCTATATCGTCTTTTAGTGAGGCTTGAAAGCTAATCATTTTATTAAAAGAACGAATTTTTATTTTCATTTTTCTTATTTTAATGAAACAATATACTCCCTCCGTCCTATCCTATATTTGTAGTAACATTTTGCCATAAAAGTCCGTCCCACATTTAGAGTAACATTTAGAATTTACCATATTTGCACATAAAACTTTACCCCATTATTCACTAAAATTACACGCAAATACCATTATTGATATTAAAATAAATCAAAACAAAAATAAAAAATCAAAAAGTGAAAGAGGGACCCATCTTCAACCACCTCACTTCATTTATTACAGACTCTATCATCTCACTTCATTTATTACACATTTCATCATCTCACTCCACCATCTCATTTCATTTATTACACACTCTGCCTCTCACTTCATTAATTATACACTCCACCAATTTCTTAAAACCCGTGCCATAACTAAATGTTACTACAAATATGGGACGGAGGGAGTAGTTTTGAACAAGACAACATTTTGTATATAATAGATAAGATTTTGAAACTTCGTAAATAAATATTTCAAAGGTGGACAATAATTTGACCAAATTAAATTACTTATAATATTACCCCAACTTGTAAACATGAGAACTGTAAATTTCAGTTGAAATTCAATATCCAAGAATCAGTTTCCAACCACCTTATACATTCTGACAAATACGAAACAGTTAACATGGAAGCAACAGCTTCACAGGGATTTTAACTGTCGTCAAGAAACACTTTACTTCAATTTTCTCGAGAGATTGCTTTCAATGTCTGAGCTTCTCTGATTGGCTAGAAAGAGCGGTGCTGGGTCCCACACAGCCACCCCACTCTTGTCCTCTGCCTCAAAATAATTCATATATAAATGGTCGAAGCTCTTTCCAGATTTAGCAAGTTATGACTTATGATTATAATAATAAGATAAAGAGAGGTGTTTGTTTTGCCATTAATTCTCAAGTCAGTCTCTCTCCATTTGACTCCATGGCCCTCTTAATTTGATATTATTATTAGGTCGCCCCATCTTCTTCTTGCATCCCACTTTGTGTGGCGGCTCTGCTCTTTCATTGGGAGTCTCTGCAGCTGTTGGAAATATGCTAATGGAAGGCAGCCCCAGTGATCGCCTCACTTTTGGGAAGATGGGTTATGGGTACTCTCTCTCTCTCTCAAGAGTGACATTGATTTCTAGATCTTTACATCTATGTTTCAGAACTGAAGTATTCATTGTGTTACACAAGGAACATAAAAAAGATTCCATTTTTATGCATAATATATGGTTATAATCAATCTGTCTCCATATGTATGAAGAAAAAATGTAATCTTTTTTTATATTGATGTCATATTGATTATATACCCATGTGTTTTTATGTATGTCTTAAAAAAAAATAGAATCTTTTTTTATGTTCCTTGTGTTTGGTGGCAATTTCTCCACTGTTTTCTTGATTGATCTTGTCCAGTAAATCAGTAATAGAAACTATGATAGTTTAGAATCAATCTTTTAATGGGTTCTTTCTGATTTGGGAAATAAGTGTAGCATTCACACATCGCATGTAGCTAATGTGGATTCAGTTATAGGATAAATTAGTGAGTTGTTTGCTATTGGGGGTTTCAGTATTATAGACAAATCTAAAATCAGTTGTCACTGGTTTTGTATAGATGCAAGCATTATAGAAGAAGATGCAAGATTCGAGCTCCATGCTGCAACGAAGTCTATGATTGCCGCCATTGTCACAATGAAGCCACGGTATGGATTATTCAATGATGTATCTACTGTACACCCATCATCTGTTAACTACCAAAAGCCCGGTGTTATAATTGTTGCTTGATTCTTTTTTGAAATAACAGAGTATCCAGCGCAATATTTATGATCGTCATGATCTAGTCCGGAGTGATGTGAAACAAGTATGTCCTTTGCAGAAAAGTACTCTTCTTGCTTCTACTCTGACTTGCTTTGTAAATGTCAGTTTTGCTTTTCTCGTTTCCTGATCGAAATTGATGACATTCTTGGTTTGATTGCAGGTTATTTGCTCTGTCTGTGACACTGAGCAGCCTGTACTTCCCCTCAACCTTATTACTGTGTCGTAATCGATTCTTTTCCTACAATCTGTGTATTAATCTGTCATTGTCTCATCCAGGTTGCACATGCTTGTGTGAACTGTGGTGTCAATATGGGAGAGTATTTTTGCAATATCTGCAAATTCTACGATGATGATGTAATGTGATTCACAATCTCTCTTTGTTTCTCTATCTCTTTCTCTTCTATGTGTAATAGGCATTCTTGCTTGATACAGATTGAGAAAAGACACTTCCATTGTGATGATTGTGGGATCTGTAGGTAAATAACACGAGTATTCAAACTTGTTTGTATTAAATTGTGTAGCTCGTTAGTGCTGATTTATGCTCGTGGCTTGCAGGATTGGAGGCCGAGAGAACTACTTTCACTGCAAGAAGTGTGGTATGTGACTCGTCGCGTTTCCTTTTTTGTTCATACTAGCTGTACTTATATACTTAAATACTCGAACCGATAGTTAAGATCTTTTGATTGCACATTTGATCTATTAGCAACAATTGGTATCTTCGACTAATTAGATGAATCCTCTCCTCATCCTGTTCTTGCTAACCACGCAGGCTCGTGTTATTCAATCAGTTTACACAACAACCACCTCTGTGTGGAGGATTCCATGAGGCATCACTGCCCTATATGCTTTGAGGTTTCTTCTAAGCTTTCTCTTTCTTTATCTCTCTCCAAACTTCTGTGTTATGCCGCGAATTTCAGTGATTCTTGCATTTCACAGTATCTGTTCGACTCCCTCAAAGATGTAACAGTCATGAAATGTGGACACACCATGCATTCTGAATGTTACCATGAGCTAATAAAGCGTGACAGGTAATGAACGTGTCTCGTCTCAGAGTCACCACCGCGTCTTTGCTTGTTTTACAGCCAAAAACAGCTTCTCCCACTTTTTTGTCACAGGTTCTGCTGCCCAATTTGTTCCAAGTCGATCATGGACATGTCTATTGCGTGGAAGAGAATAGACGAGGAAGTAAGTCTCCCTCACAGACTGTAATCAGATTAAATGTGTTTTAACTTGAGATAACATTTCCTTGGTACAGATTGAAGCAACCGTGATGCCTGAGGAATACAGATACAAGAAGGTGTGGATTCTTTGCAACGACTGCAACGACACTACTGAAGTCTACTTCCACATAATTGGCCGGAAATGCAGCCACTGTGAATCGTATAATACAAGAACAATTGCTCCTCCTGTTCTTCCTCAGTGAAAACTGAAAACAGTTTCAAAACTCCCATTATTTTGCTCTGATGCACCGGAAAAGCTGGTGCAGCATGATTGATATCCATTGTTTCTCGTCTTTTTTATACTCATGATATACTCTATTGTATTGCTCTTCCTATTAATATGTGGGAAAAAATACCGAGCTCGGTGACTCTGGATTGATATGTACAAAGATTCATTAACTTGTGTAGTTCATAATTTACTCGACAATGATGTTCATCTCCTATTTTGTTGCGTTGCTGTGGAAGCTAGAACGACGACTTCATTATCGAGCATGTAACTTTCAAAAGATTTGTCCTTTTTCTGATTAGAGCACAGAAGTACTACTAAAGAAGACAGTATTTTAATCACCTGAATCTCCTGCATTGATTTAACTACATTTCTTGAGAAATTTTATCATAATCTTTATAAGTCAGCAATATTTCTGTATTTTATTTTGTGAAGCATTAATCTATTAACTAAAAACTGCAGGCCTGAGAGCTTTCCTTCATTATTCTGCATAAGTTAAATATCTCTATGTCCAAATCTGATTCTTATTTCACCTGAATCACATGCCTTGATTAAAATACATTCCCTCATAATTTTGTATTCTTGCAAGTAGCCAAGGCAAGTATTTTTTTTAAAAATAACATGTGAAGCATTACTATAAGTATAGCTGCTGGGATGAGAGCTTTCATTCACTCATAGCCATGGAGAGAGAGAAGCAAGAAAGCTTCAAAGTCCTCATGTTTCCATGGTTAGCTCATGGACATGTATTCCCATTCCTCGAACTCGCCAAACGCCTCTCAACGACACACTACTTCACCTTGTACCTATGCTCCACCACTGTCAACCTTGATTCAATCAAATCCAGCATCTCGTCTGACGATGCTGCTGCTGCATCAGTGAAACTAGTAGAGCTGCAGATTCCATCTCCCCCTGAACTCCCTCCCCACCTCCACACCACCAAGAATCTCCCCTCCCATCTTATCACAACCCTTATCAAAACCTTCCAAGAATCAAGCTCAAGCTTCTCAGACATCATAGATTCTCTAAAGCCAGATCTTGTCATATTTGACGTATTACAACCATTTGCGCCCAAGGTTGCTTCATCCAAAGGTATACCTAGTGTCTACTTCTCCACCTCTGGATCAATGCCCGCGTCTTACCTCCACCATTTGTATACAGTGGGGAGTGGTGCTACCTTCCCATTTCCAGCTATAAGCCTTCCTGATGATGAGTTGCCAAGGAGGCTTGCCCTTCTTGCGCAATATATGAAGGACGCAGATGATGATTTTGCTTACGGAGCATTGACAAGATCAACAGACATAGTCCTGTCAAAGAGCTCCAGGCATGTTGAAGAGAAGTATGCAGACTATCTCTCTGCTTTGAGCAAAAAGCAGATAGTTTGCACCGGCCCCTTGATCGCTGCGGATGTTAACAGGCACGAGGATATCGAGATCATGAAATGGCTAAATGGGAAGACTCTTGATTCTACCATATACATCTCCTTTGGCAGTGAATGCTTTTTATCCAAGAAGCAGATTGAAGAAATAGCAAAAGGGCTGCAGCTTTGTGATGTTAACTTCTTGTGGGTGATCAGATTTCCTGCTGAGGAGGTGTCGGGAATGAGCATCAGAATGATCGAAGAAGAACTTCCTGCAGGGTTTCTTGAAACAGTGAAGGAGAGGGGGTTGGTTGTGACTAGATGGGCGCCACAAACGAAGATATTAGGCCATCCGAGTATAGGTGGCTTTGTGAGTCATTGTGGAAGGAGTTCAATCACAGAGAGTATGTATTTTGGCGTTCCGGTTATAGCCATGCCTATGAATGTTGATCAGCCTATGAACGCTCAGCTAATGGTGGAGCTCGGTGTTGGAGTGGTGGTGGAAAAGGATCATGAAAATGGAGTTTATGTGGGAGAGGAGGTTGCCAAAGCAATCAATAAGGTGATGGTGGAGAAGAACGCGTTGTATGAAGGTCTGAGGAGCAGAGCTCGGAGATTGAGTGAGACGATGAGAGAGAAGGAAGACGAAGAGGTGAATGAAGTAGCTCAGCAGCTATTGAAGATTTGTGCCAAGAACAAGAAATAAGTGTAGCAAATTGTTTCTGGTTTAGGATTTGTGTGTTTTTATGATTGATCAACAAAAGTTGTACTAACTTATTTGTATTGATTGCAAAAAGTTGTCAAATTTCTTAATCAACATGGAGAGGAAATAGAAGCATATATATAAGTCATAATAATATTAATATGGGAACTTAGATGCTTAAATGATCAGCAGCTTCTTGTCTGTTTCTAGTTTCTACAACTGCTTCATCCAACACTTGTCCCTCTTCCCTCTCTTGCAGCTCTCCCTCTAATATTCAAAATTCAAATGTATAAAGGATAATACAGATTCATTTCTAGTATTTTTCCACTTAAACAGGTGTCTATGATTTTTGGCCAAAATACAAGGCTCACAACACATATCCAAAGACTTAACAAGTTTAGGAAAAAGATGAGGCACAAACAATTTGAGATCTTAATACTGGGAGATATCTTGATTATCTAAACTTATTTTGACACACTATAGGGGCCTGTTTGCAATTTTAGTACTTCGGGGACCAATTTGTTGCTTTTGACCATTTGTGGGGTCCTTTTGGAATTTGGACCGAGCCCGGGGTCTTTTGGTTAAACCCTGAGAAGTTGAGGGGGTCTTACAAAACTCAAGGTCCAGGGGATAATAAGTTACTACTCCGAGAATACACGCTCTTTCATTTTTAGTCCTCCCATAAGAATATGCACTTTTTAAATTTAGAAACTATTTTCTCTCTAATGGTGAGACTCATTCCCCCCTGACAATACTTTAATTATTTTTTCTTTCTTTCATCCTTAATTAACAGTTAGTATTGTATAAAGTTGTAGACTTCCGATTGTATTAACCTCCCAATTTTATAGTTTCAGTTTGCTAGATAGGTTCAAGTTCATGAAAATAATAGAAGGAAAAAGGATGAAAGAGAGGTCAGGTTCCAGTTTTTGTTACCACAGATAATCATAACTTGATCAGAAACTGGATACCTGATATGAAGAAAAAAAAATGATTGTTGATCATATTTATGGTATAAATTTCTATTAAGTAACTAAGTAAGAAATGAAGATGAGTTTGCAGCTAATGTGAGTTATACTACTGAGTCAATGTTAGGCAGTCTTTCTAATATCTGAATTGTAATTTCATTTGGCTTGCTTTTGGTTTTCATTGCATCATTTTATATTATTAGTTGCTGGCTTTTTGTTAGAAATAGTACCTAATCTTGTAATTTTATTATGTTGTGTTTTCTTTGACAGAAATGAGGGAATGATTTTATTTGTTCTTGTTATACCTTGTCTTGTCATATATGGAGTATATTTATGTTTGTGTGATGTTCATAAACCAAGGCTCATGCTGGTTTAACTTCATTACAATCCTCTATTTTCTTGACATCATTAAGAAAAATACAGTATTTTGCATTGATTAAACTACATTTCCTAGAGTAATTTTATAATCTTGCTGAGTCAGGAATATTTGCTTTTATTGTGTGAAGCATTATCTATTGCAGGCCTGAGAGCTTTTTATTTATTTATTGTATTGCATTAGTTAAAGAACTCTATAAGTGATTGTTGTCTTGTGTTTCAAATCTTTATTTTATTCCACCTGAATCATGTGCCTTGGTTAAAATACATTTCCTCAAATTTTATAATCTTACAAGTAGCCAATGCAAGTTTTTAACATTTTTAAGTAATTTGTGAAGCAGTACCATATGTATGTATAGCTGTTGAGATGAGAGCTATCATTCACTTGTAACCATGGAGAGAGTGAAACAAGAAAGCTGCAAAGTCCTCATGTTCCCATGGTTAGCTCATGGACACATATTCCCGTACCTCGAACTCGCCAAACGCCTCTCGACAACACACCACTTCTCCATGTACCTCTGCTCCACCACTGTCAACCTTGATTCAATCAAATCCAGCATCTTCTCCGAAGATGATGCAGCTGCATCAGTGAAACTAGTAGAGCTGCACATGCCATCTCTTCCTCATCTCCCTCCTCACCTCCACACCACCAGGAATCTCCCCTCCCATCTTATCCCAACCCTTATGAAAACCTTTCAAGAATCAAGCTCTAGCTTCTCAGATATCATGGATTCTCTTAAGCCAGATCTTGTCATATTCGACGTATACCAACCATGGGCGCCCAAGATCGCTTCATCCAAAGGTGTACCCTGTGTCCACTTCTCAACCCCTGGAGCAATGGCCTTGTCTTTCCTCCACCATATGTATACAGTGGGGAGTGGTGCTACTTTTCCATTTCCAGCTATAAGTCTTCCTGATAATGATCTGCCCAGGCAGCTAGCCCTTCTCGGGCAAAATTTGAAGGACGCAGATGATGAGTTTGCATATGGAGCGATGGCAAGATCAACAGACATAGTTTTGTTAAAGAGCTCCAAGCATGTTGAGGAGAAGTATGCAGACTATCTCTCTCCTTTGATAAAAAAGAAGATAGTTTGCACCGGCCCCCTGATCGCTGCTGATGCTAACAAGCACGATGACTCAGAGATCATGACATGGCTAAATGGGAAGAATCTTGATTCTACCATATACATCTCCTTTGGCAGTGAATGCTTTTTATCCAAGATGCAGATTGCAGAAATAGCAAAAGGGCTGCAGCTTTGTGATTTCAACTTCTTGTGGGTGATCAGATTTCCAGCTGAGGAGGAGGCGGGCACGGGCATCAAATTGATCGAAGAACTACTGCCTGTGGGGTTTCTTGAAAAAGTGAAGGAGAGGGGGTTGGTTGTGACTAGATGGGCGCCACAGAAGAAGATATTAGGCCATCCGAGTATAGGTGGCTTTGTGAGTCATTGTGGAATGAGTTCAATCATGGAGAGCATGTATTTTGGTGTTCCGGTTATAGCCATGCCCATGAATATTGACCAGCCTATGAACGCTCAGTTAGTGGTGGAGCTCGGTGTTGGTGTGGAGGTGGAAAAGGATCGCGAAAATGGAGTGTATGTGGGAGAGGAGGTTGCCAAAGCAATCAATAAGGTGATGGTGGAGAAGAACGCGTTGTATGAAGGTCTGAGGAGCAGAGCTCGTAGATTGAGTGAGACGATGAGAGAGAAGGAAGACGAAGAGGTGAATGAAGTAGCTCAGCAGCTATTGAAGATTTGTGTCAAGAACAAGAAATAAGTGAGGCAAACTGTTTCTGGTTTAAGATTTGTATATGTTTTATTGATCAATAAAAGTTTTACTTACTGTTTGTATTGTTCAAGATTAATTGCAACAAGATATCTGTTTCTGTCAGTTGTCAAATTTTTAATCAACATGGAGTGGAAATAGATGCATATACATTGGAGGGGGTTAAGTGTAAGTCCCGAATCTCGGAGGTCCTTGAAAACAAAAGGGGTTAGTTAAAGTTGTGTTTTCCCTCACTTCCTTCTCGACGCTGCCTCAGTTCATTGGCTTGTTCATTTTTTCTGCTTATAAGTTCATAAATTGATGTTTTCTGCTATAGCTTTCTTTCCTCTTTAACAGATACTACTATTAAATGTATAAAATTGTAGATTCCCATTTGTGTTAGCCTCACAATTATATAGTTTCAGTTTTCCATATAGAGTCATGGTCATGAAAATAATAGAAGGAAAAAGGTTCCAGTTATTGCTACCACAGATAATCATAACTTGATCAGAACAGAAAAACTGATTGTTGATCATATTTGTGGACAAATTTCTATTAACCAAGTAAGAAAATGAGCTGAGTTTGCCGGATGCATTAAGAGAAACTAAATCAAGTTAGGGATGAATTAATAAATCCATAACCTTATTAAGAGAAGTGGATGATAAGGTGATTTACAGTGATTCGTGTCGAGGCGCTTGTAGTTGTGCATGATAATGTTTAGGCACTATTGCTAAACTTTCTAATATCTGTAAATAGTAAATTTCCATTTCATTTGGCTTGCTTTTGTTGTTCACTTTTAATTGCATGATTTTATAATATTACTTGCTGGTTTTGTGTTAGAAATAGTACTCCACCTAATCTTGTCATCACTCTCTTTGACAGAAACTAGGCAATGAATTTTTTGTTCTTGATGTCATATACTAGTATATTTATGTTTCTGTGATGTGCAATGCATAAATCAAGACTCATGCAGGTTTAACTTCATCACAATCCTCTATTTGCTTGACATCATTAAGAAAATTACAGTATTTTAAACACCAGAATACCTTGCACTGATTAAACTACATTTCCTAGAGAAATTTCATAATCTTGCTAAGTTGGCATTATTTGTTTGTATTTTGAGAAGCATTAATCTATTGCAGGCCTGGGAGCTTTTTTATTTATATTATATTGTATTAGTTAAAGAGCTCTATCAGTCTATTGTTGTCTTGTGTTCCAAATCTGTATCTTATTCCACCTGAATCCCTTGCCTTTAGTAAAATACATTTCCTCAAAATTTTATAATCTTGCAAGTAGCCAATGCAAGTTTTTTGTTTTTCAGTAATTTGTGAAGCATACTATAAGTACAGCTGCTGGGATGAGAGCTTTCATTCACTTGTAGCCATGGAGAGAGAGAAACAAGAAAGCTTCAAAGTCCTCATGTTCCCATGGTTAGCTCATGGACACATATTCCCGTACCTCGAACTCGCCAAACGCCTCTCGACAACACACCACTTCACCATGTACCTTTGCTCCACCGCTGTCAACCTTGATTCAATCAAGTCCAGCATCTCGTCCGAAGATGATGCTGCTGCATCAGTGAAACTAGTAGAGCTGCACATGCCATCTCTTCCTCATCTCCCTCCCCACCTCCACTCCACCAGGAATCTCCCCTCCCATCTTATCCCAACCCTTATGAAAACCTTTCAAGAATCAAGCTCTAGCTTCTCAGATATCATAGATTCTCTAAAGCCAGATCTTGTCATATTCGACGTATACCAACCATGGGCGCCCAAGATCGCTTCGTCTAAAGGTGTACCTTGTGTCCACTTCTCAATCCCTGGTGTAACAGTGTTGTCTTTCCTCCACCATTTGTATACACTGGGTAGTAGGGCCACCTACCCATTTCCAGCTATAAGTCTGCCTGATGAAGATTTGCTCAGGCAGGTAGCTCTTCTCGCGGAAAATTTGAAGGACGCAGATGATGATTTTGTGTTCGGAGTGATGACAAGATCAACAGACATAGTCTTGTCAAGGAGCTCTAGGCATGTTGAACAAAAGTATGCAGACTATCTCTCTGCTTTGAGCAGAAAGGAGATAGTATGCACCGGCTCCTTAATCGTTGCTGATGCTAACAAGCACGATGAATCAGAGATCATGAAATGGCTAAATGGGAAGAATCTTGATTCTACCATTTACATCTCCTTTGGCAGTGAGTGCTTTTTATCCAAGAAGCAGATTGTGGAAATAGCAAAAGGGCTGCAGCTTTGTGATGTTAACTTTCTGTGGGTGATCAGATATCCTGCTGAGGAGGCGGGAACGGGAATCAGATTGATCGAAGAAGAACTGCCTGCAGGGTTTCTCGAAACAATGAAGGACAAAGGGTTGGTTGTGACTGGCTGGGCGCCACAGACGAAGATTTTAGACCATCCTAGTATAGGTGGTTTTGTGAGTCATTGTGGAAGGAGTTCAATCACAGAGAGCATGTATTTTGGGGTCCCGGTTATAGCCATGCCCATGAATGCTGACCAGCCTTTCAATGCTCAACTAGTGGTGGAGCTCGGTGTTGGTGTGGATGTCGAAAAGGATCACGAAAATGGAGTGTATGCGGGAGAGGAGGTTGCCAAAGCAATCAATAAGGTGATGGTGGAGAAGAACACGTTGTATGAAGGTCTGAAGAGCAGAGCTCGGAGATTGAGTGAGACGTTGAGAGAGAAGGAAGAAGAAGAGGTGAATGAAGTAGCTCAGCAGCTACTGAAGATTTGTGTCAAGAACAAGAAATAAGTGTGGCAAACTGTTTCTGGTTTGTCATTTGTGTTTTATGATTGAAGGTGTTCTTGCTGTTTTGTACTGTTCAAGATTAATTGCAACAAGATATCTGTTTCTTTCAGTGCAGATTTCTTAATCAACATGGAAATAGAAGCATATATATAGGCACATAGCAAATTCAATAAGCCAAAATAATATTGGAACTTAGATGCTTAAATGATCAGTAGCTTCATCCAGCACTTATCCCTCTTCCCTCTTTAGCCTCTCACTCAATCCACGAGCACGACGCCCTCAGCTCTGTAGACACCTCCACGCAGCTGCCGGCCTCCACCGGCATCCTTGCATATAGATAGCCTCCTCGAGAGTCTGATATGGATTATGATTAGACCCCAAGATTCGGTTTTTTTCCCTTCGAAGTTCTGAAATTACGGGAGGGAGGCGATTTATAAGGTAAATGGTTGTACCTAGAGCTTCAGGCAAAAATGAAGCTGACTTTGCAGGCTGCACTTAATGAAACTAAACCAAGTTAGAGGTTGAGTTGATAAATCCATAACCTTTCTTGCTAAACTTTTTTTATTATCTGGAACTTGTAATTTCATTTGGCTTGCTATTGTTGGTTTCACTTTATAATTGCATGATTTACAATAATATTACTTGCTGGTTTATGTTAAAAATAATACCTAATCTTGTCATCACTTATTTTCTATTCTCTTTGCAGGAAATAAGGCAAAGAATACTTCTTCACTATCCTCTATTTGCTAGACATCATTAAGAAGAAGACAGTATTTTAATCACCTGAATCTCGTGGACTGATTAAACTACATTTCTTTTGAAATTTTATACTAATAATCTTGCTAAGTGCCTGAGAGCTTTCCTTCATGAAGCATTACTATATGTATAGCTGGTGAGATGAGAGCTTTCATTCACTCATAACCATGGAAGAGAAGAAAGAAAGCTTCAAAATCCTCATGTTCCCATGGTTAGCTCATGGACACATATTCCCATACCTCGAACTCGCCAAACGCCTCTCAGCAACGCACCACTTCACCATGTACCTTTGCTCCACCACTGTCAACCTTGATTCAATCAAATCCAGCATCTCGTCCGAAGATGATGCTGCTGCATCAGTGAAACTAATCGAGCTGCACATGCCGTCTCCCCCTCAACTCCCTCCCCACCTCCACACCACCAGTAACCTCCCCTCCCACCTCCTCCTAACCCTCATGAAAACCTTCCAAGAATCAAGCTCAAGCTTCTCAGACATCTTGGATTCCCTAAAGCCAGATCTTGTCATATTCGACGTATACCAACCATGGGCGCCCAAGATCACGTCATCCAAAGGTATACCTTGTGTCTACTTCTCAACCTCCGGTCCAACAGCCTTGTCTTACCTCCACCATTTATACACAGTGGGGAGTGGTGCTACCTTCCCATTTCCAGCTATTAGTCTGCCCGATGATGATCTTACCAGGCGGCTAGCTCTTCTCGCGCAAAATTTGAGGGACGCAGATGATGATTTTGCTTACGGAGCGATGGCAAGATCAACAGGCATAGTCTTGTCAAAGAGCTCTAGGCATGTTGAACAAAAGTATGCAGACTATCTCTCTGCTTTGAGCAAAAAGAAGATAGTTTGCACCGGCCCCTTGATCGCTGCTGATGCTAACGAGCACGATGATTTCGAGATAATGAAATGGCTAAATGGGAAGAATCTTGATTCTACCATATACATCTCCTTTGGCAGTGAATGCTTTTTATCCAAGAAGCAGATTGAAGAAATAGCAAAAGGGCTGGATCTTTGTGATGCTAGCTTCTTGTGGGTGATCAGATTTCCTGCTGAGGAGGAGGCGGGAACGAGCATCAGACTGGTCGAAGAAGAACTGCCAGCAGGGTTTATTGAAACAACGAAGGAGAGAGGGTTGGTTGTGACTAGATGGGCGCCACAGACGAAGATATTAGGCCATCCGAGTATAGGTGGCTTTGTGAGTCATTGTGGAAGGAGTTCAATCACGGAGAGCATGTATTTTGGTGTTCCGGTTATAGCCATGCCGATGAATGCTGACCAGCCTATGAACGCTCAGCTAATGGTGGAGCTCGGTGTTGGTGTGGAGGTGGAAAAGGATCATGAAAATGGAGTGTATGTTGGAGAGGAGGTTGCCAAAGCAATCAATAAGGTGATTGAGGAGAAGAATGTGTTGTATGAAGGTCTGAGGAGCAGGGCTCGGAGATTGAGTGAGACGTTGCGAGAGAAGGAAGACGAAGAGGTGAATGAAGTAGCTCAGCAGGTCAGCAGCTATTGAAGATTTGTGCCAAGAACAAGAAATAAGTGTGGTAAACTGTTTCTGGTTTAGGATATGTGTGTTTTTATGTATGATCAACAAAAGGTGTATTCTGTTCTGTTCAAGATTAATTGCAACAAGATTTCTGTTTCTGTCAACTGTCATATAGAAACATATGTTGTGGGAACTTGGATGCTTAAATGATCAGATGCTACAAATCTTCAACTACAGATGAATTGGTTTTACATAAATTATTTACTCCTCGGTCCCTGAAAGTTTGTCCCATTTTTCCATTTTCATCATTTCCCACAAAATTTGTCCCATTTCACTTTTTACCATTTTTAGTAATGGACCTCATATTCCACTGACTCATTCATACTCATATTTTATTATAAAACTAATATATAAAAGTATGACCCACATTCGACTAACTTTTTTCGATTCACTTTTCATTACATTTCTTAAATCCGTGCCAAGTCAAAGTGAGATAATATTTGAGGGACGGAGGGAGTAATATGGTCCACAATTAGGTGAAGTCAAGTGTACGCAGCAAGATTTTTAATATCAAATCATAAAAATAACAAATGTGAAGAAAACAAGCCTTAATATAAAATATAAGGGGCCACGTCACACGGCTGACCGAGCACGTCACAAGGCTCGGAATAACTATTTGTTGTTCGAGACAAAGTAAAATTTATTGTCGTGTTATAATTGTGAATAAATTTAAAGTTTATAATTCTTTGACTAATTTTTAAAATTATATTATCGACGAGAGTTTAACTAAAATTAATACTCCCTCCGTCCCCGATTAGGAGTCACAGTTTGACCGGGCACGGGTTTTAAGAAAAGTAAAGAAAAGTTGGTTGAAAAGTTAGTGGAATATGGAACCCACCTTTTTATATTGGTTTTATAATAAAATGTGAGTGAAGTGAGTTAGTGGAATGTGAGACCTACTTACCATTTATGGTAAAAATGAAGTGTGACTCTTAATTGGGGACGGACCGAAATAGAAAAGTGTGACTCTTAATGGGGGACTCTTAATTGGGGACGGACCGAAATAGAAAAGTGTGACTCTTAATGGGGGACGGAGGCACTAATTTTTAGTCCAATTTAACCTTTTAATCCCTAATCGACTAATATATTTATAATTCGTCAGAGTCCCATAATTTGTTTAATTGAATCTCCGGTAATCATATTTTTCATTTTCTTTACATAAACATATAGAAATTAGTTGTTTGAAAATAGTAAAAAATACTAATTGTACGCGTTATATAATAATCCTAATTATAAGTATTTAAAGCTTGTAAGAAATAGGAGTAACACACTTCATAACCACAAATTCAAAAGACTACAAGTCTATATTCAACACATAAAAATATAATAAAAAACAAATCAAACACACAATAACTAACTGAAAAAATAAATCTGAGACCAATACTTCACCAACTAATGAAACAAGGTCGAACCTAAGCTGAGTGTGGCTTGTGTCATATTTGTCAAAACCCTCCCTACAAATCCGCCTGAGATGCGTGGCGGCCTCGGCCACCGCGTACTCTTCCTCCCCCCTCATCCCGGCCGCCTGTGCCCTCATCTCCTCCCCACCTTCCATGACCCTCCCGATCGCCTCCGCCACGTCATCCCCTCGGAAATCCATGACGTCTGAATTTGTTTTTTCCGTTGTTATCGTTGTTATCGTTGTTGTTGTTGTTGTTGTTGTTGTTGTTGTTGTTGTTGTAATAAGTGGGCCCACGGGGACTATTTTCTTGTTACACAAGAGGGACAAGTAGTCCAAATACTTCCCTTCCACGCCCCGCGACGACGTTCTCATCAGGATGACGTCGCGGGACCGCGTGAAGTGGGGAAACCCCTCACTGAGCTGGTCGCTGTCTCTGAGATTAGAGCCAACAGCCAGAAGGGCTTCCAGCTCGCGGGAGTGGAGGTGGATGTCGGGGGCGGAGGGAGGCGAGGATGGTAGAAGAAGGAGTAGGTGGCGGCGCCGGTGGTGGCGAAGTGGACGGCGGGAATTTCAGACTTGGCGGCGGCCTCAGCGGCCCAGGGCTGGAAGGCGTCGTAGATGAGGATGTCGGGGCGGAGGGAGGCGAGGATGGCGGAGAAGGCGGCCTTCGAGGCGTGGAATGTTTCGCGGAGGAGGGGCATGCGGTGTGGCGGCGCGTGCTTCGTGGTGTGGAGGTCCGGAGGGAGCTCCGGCGGAGAGGGGAGGTGGAGGGGGATGAGGGTGATGGGGAGGTGGTGGGGGAGAGGGAGGGATTGGAGGATGATGGGAGTGGAGCAGAAGAAGATGGTGAAGTTGTGTTTGGTGAGATTCTTGGCTAGCTCAAGGTAGGGAAAGACATGGCCATGTGCTAGCCATGGGAACATTAGGATGGAGAGACTTGCTTCATTTGACTCCATTTGATGATCAATACACACACAAAATATGTTACTACTCCACTAGTTTTAATTTGTGGTGTATAGTTTAGTACTATGAGGGGAGGGGAGTTTGATTATATAATCAAAGTTTTGATGGTTCCAAGAATATTTCTATAAGCCGGCTGCATTGTTTGGATGTTACCAATATATTTTTTCTTCAATTCGAATTTACTCTCTGCTTGGGATCGGTGGTTCACACCCGAACTCCACATTAGTATGATATTGTCCGCTTTGGACAAAGCCGTCACGGTTTTGTTCTTGGGGTACTCCCTAAAAGGCCTCATACTAATGGAGTTGGGAAAGCTCATTTATATGCTTGCAACTCTTTTTCATTCTCCAATGTGGGATATGGTTTGCTTTACCACAATTCTTCCCTCAAACCAAGACCGCCAGACCAAGACCACATGCCTACCCCATGTTACAGGTCACCAGATCGAGCCATTGGAGAACTTGCAAGCGCAATCCACCGAACCCCGAGCCACACAGGCCTAGCCCTGAACCAGGACTCTGATAGCACTGTTGAGTTTCGGTAATGCACACCCAAACTCCACATTAGTATGATATTGTCCGCTTTGGGAAAAGCCCTCACGGTTTTGCTCTTGGGTAGCTTTACCACACTCTCAATGCCCCATCTTATTTAGGAGTGCCTAAAGCCAGATCATGTCATATTCGACGTATACCAACCATGGGCGCCCAAGATCGCTTCATCCAAAGGAATACCTTGTGTCTACTTCTCAACCTCCGGTGCAACAACCTTGTCTTACCTCCACCATTTATGTACAGTGGGGAGTGGTGCTACCTTCCCTTTTCCAGCTATAAGTCTTCCTGATGATGATCTGCCCAGGAGTTGATAAACTCGTAGTTTAACAAGTGTTTTGGATGATTGAAAGTGCTTAATGGAGTATATTATAGCACATTACTTGAGTTTTCATCTACGATCCCTTATTTTAGTGTTCTGATAAGTTTATCGAGTTTTTGTAGTCACAGTAGGTGAAAACGGACGAATACGGCACCAAAAACCGTAGACCGGGCGTTCAGTGCACAAGACCGGGCGTTTCATTGAAGGAAGCCGGGCGTTCTGCCTCTCAAGCCGGGCGAACCCACTGTGGCCGGGGGTTTTGTGTAACGTGACTTTTTAAGAAGAACGCCTGGTCGGGTGTTTTGTTACTTATAAATCGCCCGGCCGGGCGATTTATTCGAGCGCTGATTTTGTTCTAATTTTCGCCCCGGGTATAAATAGGACCTAGGGTTCGACCTCAGATACTTTCCACATGCCCCAGAAGCAGTTTCCACGTTTGAGAGCAGATTGAAGAGACAAAGAGTCCGATTCATCAACAAGTTTGAAGACGAAGACGATTTGCCCATTCAATTCACCTTTGGGAGTATCTCTATTAGTTTTCCTATGTTCAATTCATTTTCTATGGATTTCTCTTGTGAATTTGCTTTGGATATGAGTAGCTAATTCATTTGTAGAGTTTTGGTGAAGACTACAATGAATACTTTTGATTAATTCAAGGACTTTTGATTACCTTTGCTCTTGTGATTTCTTTGTTTCGTTCTTGTGCCTTTTCAATTCAATTGTTTAGCTACCAATTGGGTTTGTTGACCTAGTTTTGAGTAATCGAGAGATACCTAATTAGGATTGATAAAAGAATGAACAACACCTAGATAATTTGCATTCGAGAGAAGGAATTCTAGAGTGAGGGCTTGAGCCTTTTGTTTTTAGGAGTTAATTGTGACGTATTAGAAGGAGACTTCAATATTAATGATTAATCAACTGGTTAAGTGCACTCGAGAGAGGGCTTAGTCTAGACTAGCGGCTTTCCTAGTAATCCTAGAGACTTCAAATGGGTAATCGAAGTTGTTGAGTGTTCACATCGTGTTCGTTGTAGTTGGATCCAAGACTCTACCTCGTTCTCTTACTTGAAACTCGTCTTTTGTTGCGTGCTTTTGTCTTGTTTATGTTTAATTATTTTTCAAAATCAAAACTAACCTTTCCGGATTTTCTAGACAGTAGTCAAAATCGGTTCGTGGTACTTGAGTTGCACAATTTGTCTACGTGGATACGATACTCGTACTTGTTTATTGCTACACTAGCCCCGTACACTTGCGGGTAATTCTCGTGTTTAAAAATAAATCGAGTCAAGTTTTTGGACTAAAAAAGAGCAATGAAGACTCGTTGAGATGTTATTGCACCTCCTTTCAATCTCATGCACATTGCTTGCTCATTCAATGTTCTGTTCATGCGCTCCGCGATTCCATTCTGCGGTGGAGTTCCTTTCACAGTCTTCTCCATGCGAATTCCATTCTCTGCGCAAAACTCCTTGAACTTTGCAAGTTCATATTCTCCTCCATTATCAGATCTTAGATACTTAACCTTTAGCCCGGTTTCAGTTTCAATAAGGGCTTTCCACTTCCTGAAAGTATCAAATGCATCAGATTTACTCTTCAGAAAATAAACCCATACCTTTCGAGTTGAGTCGTCGATGAATGTCATATAATATTCAGAGCCTCCAAGGGACTTCACATGTGCTGGTCCCCATAGATTACTATGGACCAACTCCAACTTCTGCGTCTTCAATTTTCTGCCTCCTCTTGAGAAACTCACCCTTTTCTGTTTCCCAAACATGCAATCCTCGCATAGGCCAACTTCAATAGTTTTCAGGCCCGGCAGTAAACCTTTTGAGCACATTATCTTCATTCCGTTCTTGCTCATGTGGCCAAGACGACAATGCCATAAATCTGCATTATTTGCTTCACCTGCAAGATCAATGCAATCTTTGGAGTTAGTTGTGGTATACAACGTACCCTCCTTCTTACCTTGAGCTTCTATCATAGCTCCCTTGGTAATCTTCCAATTGCTGCAGCCAAATGTTACCGTGTACCCTTCTGCATCAAGCTGCCCAATCGAAATCAAGTTTCTTTGTAATCCAGGAATGTGTCTGACTCCGTTCAATTTTATTACGGATCCATTGGATGTCACTACCTTCACGTTTCCCTTTCCCACGATATCTAAGGGCTCGACATCAGCCAGATTCCCTAAATCGACAGAAACGTAGTTTTCCATTACCTCCACATTGCTGCATGAATGGAACGACGCTCTAGAATCCAATACACACGATTCCATCAGACTACTCACACTTAGGACCAACGCCTCGCCATCGTCATCTGACATGGTAGCGTTTGCTGTATTCTTCTCTTTCTGATCCTTATTCTTATATTTCTTCGGTGCTTCACACTGATTTCTAAAGTGCCCAAACTCATCACAATTCCAGCATTTAACTCGATCCAAATCCTTCTTGGATTGGCTCCTTCCTCTGGATTTTGATCTTCCACGACTTTGCCTTCCCTTCGATATTGAACTAGAAGTAGAAGATCCTGATTCTTTCCGGCGAACTTCCTCACCAATCATCAGATCTCTTACTCTGTCAACTGTCAGGTTTGTCTCTGCAGCAGTAACTGCTGTCACTGTGCCAGCCCAACTCTCGGGCATAACTCATTGCAAAATTAGGGCACGAATTTCATCAGTGAATTTAATATCAACAGAGTTCAGTTGCGAAGTAATCATGTTGAACTCGTTGAGATGTTGTTGCACCTCCTTTCCCTCTTGCATTCTAAAATTAAACAATCGTCTAATCAGATGTACCTTGTTTGCCGTTGATGGTTTCTGGTACATATCCTCCAAGATCTTCATCATCTCCTTCGTCGACTTTGCTGCAGTCGTGTGATAAGCCACCTCCTTGGACAACGATAGCCTCATCGCGCTCATCGCTTTTCAGTCCAGTAGCTCCCATTCCTCCGGTTCCATCTTTTCGGGTTTGGCTTTTAAAGGTTTCCACAGATCTTTACCGTACAGGTAATCCTCAATTTGCATCTTCCAAAATCCGAAATCAGATCCGTCGAACTTCTCTATAGCAATCTTCCCGTCGATCCCCATCGTGATTTCTGCCTCTGAAACCCTAGGCTCTAGATACCATTTGTTGGGAAATAAACACAAGCAATCACGGATATAAAAGGAGAATGAACACAACAAATTGTTTACCCAGTTCGATACAAAGTGTATCTACGTCTGGGGGCGATGCCAAGCCAGGGATTTCACTATATAATTTTAGGATGATTTTACAATGAGGGTGACATACTTGGATTTTGCTTGGTTTTAGAGAGTAATCTTGCATGGTTTTGATCGTATTTCGTCTATTATCGGATATGATTATGATTACTTCTCTATTATTTTGGTATTTGACAATTTTGTTAAGAATGTGTAGAAAAAGGTACAAAATATGTGGATGTGCAGCAGTCTTGGTTTGAGACAATATTAACTGGAGATTTTGAAGTTCAATCAGCCCCTAATGCATATCAATCTCTTCGTCTTCGAAAGAGCTTCGTGTGGGTATCTTGCACACCTCAATCGGAGTTCGGTAGAAGAAGTTATGGCCGTTATAAGAACACTGCGCGTTCCAGAAAATTTCACGCGGCCGGGTGAATTAACCACCCGGCCGGGTACGGTATTCTGCGCGGAAACCGTCAGAAAGTGGTAAAAATGACCACCCGGCCGGGTGAATTTGCTCTTTATAATTCCACCTGGCCGGGTACGCTATATTGGCTTATTTTTATGCCAAAAACGCGATTTTTTATGGGGGATTAAAAGGAAGAACGCATAGGTTTCATAATTCAACATTCCACCGCCTACCACACACTATACACTTCCCTAAGAACACTTTGAAGAGAGATTTGAAGATTGAAGACTACAAATCGAGAGATTGGAGTCTCTAATCCATAGAATCGTTCCACAGGAGTATCTATTTGCTTTCTTTTATGTATTTGATTGAATCCATTGTTTTGGTTTTCATGAAGAACATGAGTAGCTAATTTTATTGTGGAGTTTTGGTGAAGACTATAATGGATGTTTGTGATTAATTCAAGGACTTCTTTTGATTGCTTAGCTCTTGTGATTCCTTTGTTAATTCTTGTGTCTTTTCAATTCAATTGCTTAGCTACCAATTGAGTTTGTTTACCTTTATAGTTGTAATTGAGAGATACCTATCTAGGTTTGATAAAAGAGTGAGCATCACTTTGATAATCTACACTCGAGAGAGGGGAACCTTAGTGAGGGCTTGGGTCTTTTGTTCTATGGAATTAATCTAAACATATTAGAAGGAGACTTCAATATTAAGGGTTAATCAACGGGGTGAGTACACTCGCGAGGGGGCTCAACCTAGACTAGCGACTTTCCTAGTAATCCTAGAGACATAAAATGGGTAATCGAAGTTGTTGAATCAATCACAATACAATTCCATTGTAGTTGGATCCAAAACTCTACTCTCCTCTTTGTGGTATCTTTTCACTTGTGTTTAATTCCTCTTGTTACTATTAATTCCTTGTTTGTTGTTATATGCTTATAGCAGTGTTAGAACGAAACCATTGCTCTTTGGATTGTCTAGATAGTAGTCGAAATTTGTTCATGGTACTTGAGTTGATACAATCTTGTCTCTGTGGGATACGATACTCTTGCTTGCTAATTGCTACACTAGCCCCGTACACTTGCGGGTATTATTTGTGTTAAAATAAGTTGAGTCAAGTTTTTGGCGCCGTTGCCGGGGACAATTTTGTGTCAATATAGCTTAATATCGTGATAATAATAGAGATTACTAATCTAGATTTTATTTGCTTTATTTTTATTTTTATTTTTGAGTTCTTTAATCTTTGTGTTTGCTTGGGCAGGTTGTATGCACACGCGTTCTAAAGATCCACCTTTAGAGGCAATCGATCTTGAGATCGAAGCATCCAACAGGAAGAGGAACGCACAGAGGAGGTTAAACCAAAGGATTCGGGTATCTTCACCCGGTCATAGGCGTCTTCCTTCTCCTATTCAGAGAACTCCTTCACCTAGTCCATCTCCATTTCCATCTCCCATACAGTACAAGCAGCAGTCTCCAATTTTGATGGAGAACAACGAGGAGAATAATCACAATGAGAACAATAATGAGAACAACGAGGAGAATAACAATGAGAACAATAATGTGGAATATCCCGATCTCGTTGTCCATCAACTTCTTCAGCAAATGGCCAATATGCAAAGGCGTTTAGATGCGCAAAATGTGAGACCAAACCCCGTGCAGAATTTGTTTGCATACAGACGAGTGGCTAACCCACCGATCAACAATGGGGGGATTGCCGCTAACAGCTTTGAATTGAAGCCGGGGTTGATAAACAGGGCAGAAGCACATGCATTTGGTGGAACAGGTTCAGAAGATGCCAACAAGCACTTGACCAAGTTCATACAAATCAGCAACACGGTTAAGGCTAATGGGGTCCCAAATGATCAGATTCGACTCAGACTATTCCCATTCTCTTTGAAGGACGATGCTAGGGATTGGTACGATAACATGGATCCTAACTCGGTCGCTACTTGGGATGCGATGGTTGAGCTTTTCATGGATAAATACTACCCACCTAGCGAGGCACTAAAGTGACAAGCAGAAGTCATCTCCTACGCGATGCAGCCTCAGGAGAATATTGAAGAGGCATGGAAGAGATTAAAATATCTGATGAAGAGATTCCCCAACCACAGTTTAAGCCCGGGACAACAAGTCATAACTTTCTACAGAGGAGCCACTCCAGAGGCAGTGCGCGAATTGAATATGAGTGCAGGGGGGTCACTCCTTAGGTTGGGAGAAGAAGAGTCCCTAAAGGTGATTGAAAGGGTAGCTTCCAACGATGAGGGATGGAAGAATGAGAGAAGCAAGACCTACATGGTAGCATCCACGTCGGACATTGACAGGATGGACATGATGTCCAAGCAGCTAGACTTCTTGACAAACAAGCTAGGCTTCATGGGAACAGAGCTATCTGGGCTCGAAATTAAAGATGTGAATTATGTGCATCACGGCGGCAACAACATGAATTACAACAACTACCGCCAGAATCAAGGAGGTGGTAACTTCAACAACTTTGGAAACAGGGCACATCCCAACTTGTCCTATTGGAATCCTAACAATTCCCTGCAGCCACCACCGGGATTCCAAGTGTCGAATGGTCAAGTCATTGAGACGAAGAAGAATGAGCTTGGAGATGTCTTGATGGCGTTTATGAAGCAAACAGGGGAGTGTATGACCAACTCCGATAAGAGGCTGAAACAGGTAGAGGCAGAGGTGCAAGACTTAAGCACTCACGTGAAGAGTCTTGACAATCAAATGAGTCAGATAGCTCAATCTGTGAGTAAATTACATACTCCCGGCCAATTTCCAGGGCAACCAATTGTGAAGCCCAAAGATTGTAAGGCGATTCATCTTAGGAGTGACAGAAACTATGAGGGTCCTTCTATGCCAGAGACCGCAGTTGAAAAGGAAGTCGAAGCTAAGGAAGTGCCGGAAGAAGAGAAAGAAGAAGAGGAGATAGAGGCGGAGTCACCTAATATGTCATCCGAGGTTCAACCCGAGGCAATTGTTCTACCCAAGCCAAAGGAAGTTAAAATTCCTTTCCCTCAAGTGGTGCAAAAGAGGAAGTTAGATGAAAAGTTTGCGAAATTTCTTGAGATCTTCAAGAGGGTGCACCTCAACATACCTCTCATTGAGGCTCTCCAACAAATGCCCGGCTACCTCAAGTTCTTGAAAGAGATTATGTCCAAGAAGAAGAAGTTGGTTGATTATGAAACCGTGAGCTTGACCGAGAATTGTAGTGCAATCATCCAACAAAAGATGCCGGCAAAGAGGAAGTCTTCGAAAGAGCTTCAACATCTCTTGTGTGATCGGGAATGATAGACAAACTAAGGCCTTGTGTGATTTGGGGGCAAGCATAAATCTTATGCCCCTAAGCTTCTTCCGGAAGTTGAAGTTCGGTGTCTTGAAGCCACTATCACTCTTCAAATGGCGGATAAATCCAACAAGTTCCCCAATGGAATCCTAGAGAATGTATTGGTGAGAGTGAATGATTTTATCTTCCCGGTGGACTTTGTAGTTTTGGACATGAAGGAGGATCCAAATGTCCCCCTTATCCTTGGAAGGTCATTCCTTGCTACAGGGAAGGCTCTAATTGATGTCACTAAGGGAGAACTTACCCTTCGACATGGAAATAAGACGGCCATCCTTTCTATGTTAGATAAGATGAAACGCCAAGAAATGGAAAAATCAATGAGGGTGGAAGTTAAGGCATTGGAGGTTGAAGAATGCAAGGTGGTACAAGAGGCATATGTGAAAGTCAAGGATGATACTAAATTGGCACAAGGTGTATTTATAGAAATTGTTGTTGGGAAAAATGTTAAGCATATTTGGTGGAAGAAGCGGTTGAACAAGCTTTATGTGGCTGCACGAGCTAAGACGGTCCCCGATAAAATTGTTAGAGTAAGGTTGGACCGTTGAAACAAAGCTTGCAATGCGTCGAGCCAACGACGATAACCAAAGGCACTATAGGGAAGGTAACCCCTAGTAGGTAACTTTTGATTTGTTTTCGTTTTAGTTTGTCTATTATATAAGTCTCCCTTCTCCACCAACTTTTCAACCTTATTCTTTGCATAATCTTGAATAAGTTTGGGGGGGTGATATGGTGGATAGTGAGCCTTATGAGATACTTTGTTGTTTTAATTTGATTAGTTGTCTTTTGTTGCCTTGTATTGTACAGTAATTAGTGTTGATTCATTTGATGCATGGTTAAACTAAAACCAATGGTTCAATACTTTTAACCTTGAAGAGAACTGGTCAATCCCGGCTTGAAACCGTTGACCAGTGTTGGATGAACCATAACCGCAAGTCCGCGAATGCTAACTATTTAGTCCGGTTATAGGTCCGGTTCTAAATTTTTTGTCCGTGAATCGGTCGGCTTAGCCAATTTTTAATCCAAATCATATCGAGACAAAATCTCTGAATTACGGCCACCACTGCCGCCATGACCAAATCGACCAAATTATTTATCTCTCTTTCTCTAACTTCGACCAAAATTTGTGAACTCTAGAGTCACGTAGTATGCAAGAGGCACTTCACGTCTTCACCCACAGTCAAAATCATAACTAGTCAGTCCACTAGCCTGAACATTAGTATTAGTATGATATTATCCGCTTCAGGCAAAGTCCTTACGGTTTTGCTCTTGGAGTACTATCCTAAAAGGCCTCATACTAGTGGAGTTGGGGTATGCTTAACTCTTACTCACCCTCTGACGTGGGATATGGTTTGCTAGCTAATATATACTCCCCAATATATACTCATCTTTGTCTTCTGGTTATAAGAAATCTAGCTAACAATGAAAATCTCCTCACATAAAGATCTAAATGTTTGTCCCACATACTAGCTAATGCAGTGAAGAGTGATCACGACTTTTCATAAGAGGGCAGACGGAATAAAAAAATTGTATTAGTGCCACTTATCTTATTCCAACCATTGAATTGATTTTTCCAGGATACTCAAGAGAAGATAATTTAAGGAATAAAAAAAAGCAGCTCCAAAAAACATAAATGGCGGATGCTATAATTTCAGAAGTGGTGGGGAGAATTGCAACTATCTTAGAAGATAAGATTCGGTATGAAGTCAATTTGGTTAGAGGCGTGAAGGATGAGCTTCAAAATCTTTCCAAGAAGTTCAACACGATCCGAGAGGTGTTGGATGATGCAGAAAAGAGAGGAGTTAAAGATCAAAGTGTCAAGAGTTGGTTGAAGAAGCTCAAAGCTACTGCTTATGAGATGGAGGATATTTTGGATGAATGGAACTATTCTCTTCTCAAAGATAAGATGGAAGCTTCGGCTGAGCCTGAGCCTGAGCAAAAGATAGGGTGCTCCTTCATCAGATGTTCTTGTTTATGTTTCAAGAAAGTTTCTGTTCGTCATGACATTGCCAAGAAAATAGAAAATGTGAAAGCTATGCTTGAACAGATTTACAAGGAGAGAAATGACTTTAATTTTGTCATCTCTCTGCCTACAACTGATCCTGTGCCGCTGCCTGAGTCTCAAAGAGAACAATCCACATCTTCAATTGACTTCAATGATATCCATGGGTCTGGCATATTTAAGAAAAGGGATGACATAGTGAAGAATATGGCGCTTAATGGTGGTAATACTCAAATTCTATCTATAGTAGGGACAGGGGGGCTTGGGAAGACGACCCTCGCCAAGCTTATTTTTAACCATCCCCACTTCGATAAGAATTGGTTAAAAATTTGGGTATGTGTCTCAAAACCTTTTGTTGTAGCTGTGGTTGCCAAAAATATTGTTGAGCTTGTGGGAAAGGAAAAGATTCCTCCAAATAACGACCAAAAAGAATTGGCATTACAAAAACTAAAAGCATCAGTTTCAGGAAAAAAGTATATTCTAGTCCTTGATGATGTTTGGACAGAAGACGAAGACAAATGGAAGGACCTGAAAATCAATCTCGGATATGGTGCAGCAGGGAGTAAAATTTTGGTGACAACGAGAAATGAAGGAGTGGCAAAGATGATGGGTACCTTAGACGATGATATCTATCACCCAAAAGAGCT
The DNA here is from genome assembly GCF_023119035.1 of Salvia hispanica. NCBI lineage: Eukaryota > Viridiplantae > Streptophyta > Magnoliopsida > Lamiales > Lamiaceae > Salvia > Salvia hispanica. The sequence goes on along the minus strand of NC_062968.1, from coordinate 55,030,979 downwards.
TAATTCTGAAGAGTGTTGGTCATTATTGTGTGCCTCATCTCTTGCAGGAAAAAGCAAGGAGGAATATAAAAAATTTGAAAATGTGGGCAAGAAAATAGCTAGCAAGTGTAAGGGATTGCTGCTGCAGTTATTTTGGGGAGACTTTTGCGGCTCAAGGATTTGGAAGAGTGAAATATGGCAATTGAATAACGAGGAAGTCAAGCTTTTTCCACATTTGGTTTTGAGCTACAATGAATTGTCCCCTGTTCTCAAGCGTTGTATTTCATATTGTGTCGTCTATCCTAAAGATCACCGAATGCATGCGGGGACTCTTATAGAAGAGTGGATGGCACTAGGTTATATACGCTCTGATAGTGGAAATGGTGCATTGGAACTCAAAGGGCGAGAGAACTTGAGAAATTTAGCAATGCGTAGTTTGTTTCAAGACATTGAGAAAAGTGAGTTGGGGGATGAGATAGAATGGTGTAAAATGCATGATATAGTACATGATTTTGCTCTATTTCTTAGGAAGAAAGATGACAAGGAGAGTAGTTGTCAAGTTTGTGAGTCTTCATTGATTTCTCATGTCCAAGAATATCAGAGTCTACCGTTGGATTACAAACCTCCTGTTGATGAAAGAGACAGAATTTGTCATGTTTGTGGTTGCATGAAAAGTCTTAGGGTGTTAAGAACGACAAGAATTTACAGTACTATTCCACTAGGAATAGAAACGTTAATCCACTTGAGATGGTTGGATTGTAGTTATACTGCATTGTCAAAGGATGGCCTCGAAGTCGTATGTAGGCTTTATTTCTTGCAAACTCTTCTCTTATCACATTGCGAGCTAACAGAGATTCCACAATAAATTGAGAATTTGGTTCAGTTAAGACGACTTGAGTTAAGTTGGAATAAAGAAATAAAGGAGTTACCAAAGAGTATGTGCAAAGTGGTTGAATTGCGAACTCTTTCCTTAAAAGGCTGCTTTCTAAAAGAGATTCCACGAGAAAATGGGAATTTGGTGCAGTTAAGACAACTCAACTTAAGTTGGAATGATGAATTAGAGGAGTTACCAGAGAGCTTGTATAGTTTGGTTAAATTGCAATCTCTTTCCTTGAAATGCTGCTTTCTAAAAGAGATTCAGAAAGAAATCGGGAATTTGCTGCTGTTAAGAGAACTTGACTTAAGTAGGAATTATGGAATGAAGGAGTTACCAGAGAGCATTTGTAGTTTGGTTGAACTGCAAATCTTAAAGATTAAAGGCACTGATATCAACTGTGTGCCTGAAGCATTAGGTGAGTTAAGTAATCTCCACACACTGGAACTGTGTCCATTCAAAGTTGGAAGTCAGTACAACAAGTTGGGTTTTCTGAAAAATTTACACCGTCATCTTATTGGATCTCTAGATTTCAAAATCTACTTAAGTAGTATGAGTGAAATGGCGGAATTGGTTGAGGATGCTCGACAAGAGAAATTGAAGACACTCCTTCAAAAACTCGAAACACTCTCACTATCTTTCGACGTTACGATGAATGAAACGGAGCAATCATCATCATCAATGTGGATGGAGGTAGTAGAAGCTCTCGTGCCCCATTTCAAATTGGAGAAACTGGAAATCAGTGAATATAAGGGCTCCATGCTTCCGCATTGGATGTCATCAACCCTCAACTTTATAAAAGAGATAGATTTGACTGATTAGAGTGAGGTGTCATCATTGCTGACTATGGGAAAACTACCTTTGTTGGAAAATCTCTGGATTTGGGAAGTGGAGAAATTGGAGTTGGTTGGACGGGAGTTTTTAGGAATAGAATCTTCATCTGGTGATGAGGATGTTGTTGTTGCATTTCCCAAACTCAAATATCTGTATTTTTATTACTGCTCTAAATGGGAGGAGTGGGAGGACATAACAGAGGAAGAAGAAGAATCTGCGGCCATCTCCATCATGCCATGTCTCACTAAGTTGACTATCACTGGTTGTACGAGTTTGAAGAAGCTGCCGCATCGCCTCCTGCATAAAGTCTCCTCGTCTTTGCAGTACTTGAGTATCTATGGTTCATCTGAGCTACTAAAAACATACGGAGAGGGCAAGGAAGATCCAGCTTGGGGATCCATATCCCAACATAATCCCAAACTTCAACTTCACGCATAGGTCTAATGCAAATATTTATTATGCTTTTCTGTTTGTTTTACTTGTGAGATTGAATTTGGGATTGTGATATGTATTTTTCTTCTTTGATTGTGTATATCTTTTTTAGATGGATACTCTTTTTCCGTCATGGTGTTTTTCTCTTTGGGGTTTTTGGCCATGAAGGTTTTAATGAGGTTCGGCCTTGAGTGATCGTTCTGTGTTCTCCAAGGTTTAGGTTTTGTTAAATAATGAATATTTTCAATTTTAGTACATATAGGATCATTAGGATTACCAAAATACATACTCCCCTTTTCTAAGAACATGAACTTTGGAAAATGCACTGATTTTTAATAAAAGAATTTGGATAGAGTATATGTACTAGTTGTTAGGTTTGGTATACTGAAAAGCATGTTTCGAGCAGTTTCGCGCGAATAGAATATTGCTTGTATACGTAAAACTCTACAATCCACTTTTAACCCGATTCAGTATTATTCGAGCAGTCTCGCACGAATAGAATCACTATTATTATTACATTGTGTTTGCTTGTGTATTTATAAGATGTTTTATAAACATTTAAATGTATAAAAAGCAAGCAAAGTCTAAGTCTTTTGCTTAGTAGACCGGTTGTGGGCGGCGTCCACTTTAAGGTAACACGGTCAGATCTATGCAATGCTTTGCAAAAGAAAAAGATGAATTTCACAACCTAGATAGGCTTTGGCTACCTATCGTGAAAGGTTGCAATGTCAGTCCGCATATTTCTAAGCCTTACTGAAATAAGATGACATTAGTGTGGTATAGCACTGAACGGATCTAACAGCAAGACGTGTCTTTATGCTATCAACTGAAAGACTAGGTCTTGATAAAATACTATTTCTTAATCTACATATATTAGCATTGAGCATACGGTATTGATTATGCACTACTTTGACTTATCAAATGGTGCGGGTTTTTTGCAACCCAATAATCCCGATATATTGGGTAGTGGTGATTAATATCTAGCGGTGCTAGGATTGCTATTATGTTGAAATGTGCGCGAGGTGAGTCTCGTTCGGTAATGTCCTCAAGAGGAGCTCGAACAAGGTTTTATTATTCGGAAAACTGGCCAGTTGGAGTTTTATTACTTTATGAATAATAAATAAATGTTTCTTGCTAAGTCTACTATTGGAATTAGTAAGATGTTAATTAATTAAGTCCATAGCAGACATTAATTAATTAATGGACATTTATATCTTAAGCGCGGAAATAAATAATAAACAAAGTGGAAACTCGGATTACTTGTAATTTTGGATTTGGATGGGGAGAGTTCTATATTACTGGTCTCGTAATATTCCAATATAAGCTTGTATTAAATTGTGGGTTCAATTTAATTAGTAAAAAGCTAATTGGGGGAGCCCATATCCAAAACCTTCCATAGATCCTTGTCTGGGCCCAAAAGGAACTTAATATAAATAGAAGAATAAATGAGACAGAACAATTATTATTTTCATTCACATGAAATTTTCGTCCCTTCTCTAGGAAGGAGAACGAAATTTTCAGCTCCTCCGTGAGGAATTTTCTGTCTTCTTTATTCGAGTCTTAGTATTTTGATGAGATCAGCCCACCTTGATATCGAGATACAGTTCGGGAACCAGAGAGAAGATCCGTGGTTTAGTATTGAAGATCATCACGTGGAGAAAGCGCGAGCAATCGACGATTCTTTGGAGAATAAAAATCGGTAACTCTAAACCGTAGAATTCATGTTTTAGGATTTACTATCTTTGAGCATGAATTATTTGCGTTCTAGCATGCAATTATCTGTTTAACATGTGAATTATTTAATAGGATAATCGGTCAAACAGATCCGTGTCTGATTTATTTGCTTTGTACAAGTCTTCCACTGTGCAAGGGGCACCAAACCCCATCAATTGGTATCAGAGCCAATTTTTTTGCTATGATTACGTGGATTAATTTCATGTTATATGAGTTGCTTGAACACATACGTTTCTTTGTTCGGTTCGTGTTTTATTGGTTACGTATCTGTTCGAATACGAAGAACAAGCAGAAGCGACGAAGCCGAACAAATTTAAATCAATTTGGTCGATGGAATCCAATTCCAATCTTTAATGATTACATGGTGTTAATTGAATTTTTCATATTTTATTTGTGACGTGATTTACGTATTGTAATCATTATTTTTTTTTAAAAATTGTGATTACGTGAATGTTTGTTTTTCAATTAACTATGTTCATCATATCGGTACATTAATTGTACGTGAATTGGAAATTGGAGTTGTCCTCTTCGTTGCTGTTACATGAATTGCGGGATATACCCAACCAATTCGATTCGAAATCGTGGCGGTCTGTTCGGGATTTGCGGAGATAACCGCAAGAGATCAGGCATGTGCATGACAAAGTCAGCGTTGAAGCAGACTGGAGGTCCTCGTGAGTCCACGTGCAGCAGCGGCGCCTGCAAGGGACGGGCTGCCGGAAACAAGTCAGCGGCTGTGGATTCAGTGGGAGTCAAACCGAGCCATGCCAGGTTCGGTCAAGATCACTTCGCTTTCCAAAATTAAATTAAGGTTTCCTAACTCTTGGAATTAATTTTGGAAATAATTCAAGAATAATTTAGAAATAAGATTTGAATATATCTTTTGTAGATTCTATATATTATAAAAGATTTGATTTTATATTAAATCATATATTAATTATAAATTTTATCCTTATTTTATGGATTTGTAGGGATTTAATTCCTAGATGAATCACAGTTAAATTTGGATATTGACAATCTAATTTTTTATTTATATCCTATGGATTAATGTGAATTTGTCCTTAGACAAATCCTAGTTGGATTTATTCTTATCCCATGAGTTTATATGAATTTATTCATAGATAAATTCTAGATAGATTTGGATAGTGATAATATAATATTTTATTCATATCTTATAGATTTAAATGGATTTGTTCATAGATAAATCTTGGATAGATTTGAATAATTATAATATAATATTATTTGATTATGTGGATTTATATGGATTTTCCTCCAAGATAAATCCTAGATGAATTAGGATTAATATTAATGTTAATCTATTTTTATCCTATGGATTTGAATAGATTTAAATCTATTAAGACAAATCTTAGATGGATTAAAATAAGTATTAATCCAAGTTATCCTTATCTTTTTGATTTATATCCTAGATAGATTAGGGTAAACATGATATATAAGAAAATCCTTATTTAATTGGATTTAGATAAATTTATTTATCTAAGAAATCCTAAGTAATATTTGATATATTCTAGATGTCTATTCTAAATAGTATCAAGATTTGTATAAATCTTGGTTGATAGGATTTTATTTTTATCTTAAGGATTATGATGGGATTGTTTCTATCTAGTAATATCCTAGTACGATTTAAATAATGATAATCCTATATCAACGTTATCTTGAATTGTAGGATTTGATTTTATCGAAATAAAATCTAGAATAATCCTAAATGGATTTAGATAGTTAACTCTATCTTCTTGATAAATCCTAAATAAATTTGGATAATTATTATCCAATATAAAACATAATTATTTAATTGATTCTCCCTTGACTAGATTAAATAATTTTTTATAATTATCATGTGTGTTAAAATGTCATGCATTAAATTGATTTATCTGTTTATTTGGTGTTTATCTATTTTAAGTGGATTATCTGCTTTATCTGCTTATGTGATAATTATGCAAAAACCATACAAAATATCTAAGTGATGATTACAACAAGTGCGTTGTATACGGTCTCCATCGGTTGGTCTGCCAAATTTTGTGAAGCCGATTTTCTAATATTATCGCCACCTACAGAGTAGGGACAATAATCCTATGAAAACAGCAAGTTCATAAGGGCGGACTTCTCAAATAATAAATAGAATGAACTAGAAAGTGGTTCCCAATATTATTGCCACCTACAGAGTGGGGACAATAATCCTAAGGAACTGCGAGTTTCAGGGTTCAATAAGAATTTATGAGATAGCTTGGTTTTGTTGTCAGCACATGAACATTGTTATGGAAGTGTGTTGTAGAAATAAAATTCTGTAATGCTAAATCTGATGGTCATGCTTAGGCAAAGATTAGGCGTATCAACCTCCAAAGGAGGAAGCAATTGATGCGTCGGTGTTGTGACCAGTAAAATTGTCAAAATTTTAATGTGTATTAACCTCCAGAGGAGGATACAATTTATTAATTTTGTTGTTGTAAGATACATAATTGTTTTGTGGTTATTTGTGATTATGTATTGAGCATGAGTATGTGATAATAAGTTTATTTGCCAAATCTTCATTATGTCATTTAATATTTGTCTGCGATCCTTAAAGAAAGAAAACTCGAATGCCTAAATTATGTAGACCGGAAACGAATATGGATAAGTTTCTCATCGCTGAAAACCTTGAGTTTATACTCAATGATTCATGTCCTCCATTTCCTCGACATAATTCCACGAAGAATGTTCGAGAATGCATTATGCATGTACTTGACAAGCTCTTTGAGGAATAAGGTCAAACTATTTTCCTTTAAGTAGCTCGACAAGTCTTGGTTAATGACGATGAAAGATGGATATCAATAGAATCTGTCAAGATGATTCGATTGGAATATCCTAGAGTAACAGAATATTTTGAGAATCTTTTGATCACTCAAATAGTTTCTGACACAAGTCATCGCCTAAAGTAACAAGAAATGACTACACGAAGGTTTAACTGAAAAGTAGAAAATCTTCAGAATAATAGTCGTTATGTTAATGTTAGAGGAAAGTAACATGATAGATGACAAATTCAGAAAGGATGCATTTTTCTTAAGTCCTAGTTCAAAACAAAAGACTAGATATGGAAATGGGAGAGCCTGGATTGTCATCGAAGTTTGTTTAAAGCGAGAAAAGATGCTTTGTGAGTTGGATTGACCTATTTTATAGAAGGACAATGACTTACATGACAATGCAACTTCTAAGTAAGAGATCTTGATCCAGTTAGTTTTTTGTTGCAGTGGGAGCTATTAATGCTCAACTATTGTTTTATGGTTGATGCTTAAGGCATCATAGTATTAAAATAATAATTGCGACAAGGTTGAGTATTAAACAACACATCAACTTCTTAAATAAGGAATGATAAAGTATTTATGGCTCTTAGTCTTAAGGCCAAGAAAATACTTAGCAATTGTTCGAACTGATCTAGACTATCAAGATTTTAACAATTTGTTTGTTAAATAGCTTGAAAGTCGAGAATGTCTGTTTGATGCACTATGAGTTAGAATCGTTTGATTCAGAATACTTATAAAAGTGCAATATAGAAAGACTAGCGAGTCTTAATGGTTTACACCATAAGAAGATAAGCAAAGGGTTATGATCAGTAGTGGGAGTCTAATCTCCATTAACGGATCCAAGCATTCATCTAGTGAATGGGATAGTTATGAAAGAAGGAATCGAAGTCTTTCTAAGACAAGTTTGATTAAGAGATGAGTTGTACTCATTAAAATCTTATCATTGATGGGATAAACATTAAAGAAACTACCAACATCAATACCTTCTACAAAACACGAGTTGTGGACTAGAGCGTCTCTAGTCTAGCACATCTCAAGGTGTAATGTTGTTCCAACACGTGTTGGAAAAGTGTCCAAGAAATTGGAGTTGTGTACTAAGGCATGTTTTAAGGTTTGTCCCAAATGATGTAAGGTTATAAGTTCTGTAATCTTCAAAGATATAATTCTTGTATGAAGATCAAGAGATGAACTACAAGCCTAACAGCGTGATAACTCTCAAAATAAAGAGAGAGATATCGGATTTTCCACATTACCAAGAAGTCATACCATTAGAAACTTTTGCACTAATAAAATCAACTTCATTACCTATGATTGTGAGAACCAGGTCGTAGTGGGAGTGTTCTTAGGAACATAACAAGTTCATGGGTCTAAGAGTGTCGTAAGACTCAGTCTTAGATCAACTTGAACATAATCCCTTTAGCTACAATGTAGTATTGGTTCATTTGGATATTCATCCTTGAAAAGGTGATAGATTCCAAACTACAATCTAAGATAGACAACATGTTTTACAAGACTTGCAAAACTACCTATAGGCTGTGTCAGTCAGTGGGAGCTAGTATATTTGCAAGTGTAAATATGGATCTCAAAAGGCTAGACAATGACAATGGGTTATGCCCAAAGAGAGCTTCTCGCTATCGTTGTGCCAGGATTTATTCGATCCTATTGTCTATTAGAACTTACATAAATTAGAATGTATGTATTATGATTGTCAAGATAGCCTTCTATAAATAGAAGTCTTGAGGAAATCATCTACTAGAACATTCTAATGGATATGTAATTAAGGGCAAGAAACGCATGATTGGAAGCTTATAAAGACCTTCGTGGTCTTAGGCAAGCATCTAAATCAGAGTATATGTGTTTTATCAAAATTGTCAAATGTCTGGAATTTGACTTTTGCCCATAGCAGTGCTGTAAGCACAAGGAAGTTGAAAATGCATTACATATGGTATTATTGGTACTCTACGATGATGAAATCTACAAAAGTTGCAAACAACTAAGATTAGCATCTGGCGTAGGAAACTGGTTGTCTACCCAGTTTAAGATAAATGATTTAAGAGAAACTAATTACATTCTTAGCATCTAAGTCCTTTTACATTGCTAGAAGAATGTTGAGATTCTCTTAGGAATCCTATATCTATACATTGCTTGGAACATTTTAGCATTAGAAATTCCATGAAAAGGTTTATACCTTTCAATATGAAATTGTCTTGTCTCTAGTCAAGTGTCGTTTGACGCTTAGTGAGATTAAGAATAATGAGACTAGTGTTGGAGATAGATGTCTCATGTATGCTATAATGTGTACTAAGTTTGATATTAGTTGTGTTTTTGCATAGCAAGTATATATCATATTAACCATGGCAAAGGATTTTGATTGAGGTAATGAATATACCCTAGTGCTTGAGAAAGGCTAGTAACTATATTCTAGTTTACCGGTCATTCATGTAATGTCCTTGGGGTTACACTGACTTAGTTTTATGACTAATCAGTGATCGAGTAAGTCATCCTCTAAATATGTGTTTAATTTAGGAATATCTTCCTAATAGCTTTAATCGTAAGTTTGAGTATGCCTATGAGTATTATTTTAAATTACTCTAGTGAAGGCTAACTCGAGTGACACACGAGTTTATTAAGCTAAACAATCACATATGGGGATGAAATTAATTAAAGATCAAGTACGCAACAAAGACATTATGGTGAAAAAGATATAATCAGAGAACAACCAAGCAGATTTTTCTTTCACCTTGTGAAATGAATGGTAGTTCGATATATCTAGTATCAATACCTGCTTTGTGTATAAGTGGGAGAGTTTTTGGCAATGGGTATACTCGAAAGCATGTTTTGAGTATAAGTGGGAGATTGTTAGGATTGGTATACTGAAAGCATGTTTCGAGCAGTTTCGCGCGAATAGAATATTGCTTGTATACGTAAAACTCTACAATCCACTTTTAACCCGATTCAGTATTATCACTATTATTACATTGTGTTTGCTTGTGCATTTATAAGATGTTTTATAACCATTTAAATGTATAAGAAGCAAACAAAGTCTAAGTCTTTTGCTTAGTAGTCCGGTTGTGGGCGGCGTCCATTGTAAGGTAACACGGTCAGATCTATGCAATGCTTTGCAAAAGAAAAAGATGAATTTCACAACCTAGATAGGCTTTGGCTACCTATCGTGAAAGGTTGTAATGTCAGTCCGCATATTTCTAAGCCTTACCGAAATAAGATGACATTAATGTGGTATAGCACTGAACGGATCTAACAGCAAGACGTGTCTTTATGCTATCTACTGAAAGACTAGGTCTTGATAAAATACTATTTCTTAATCTACATATATTAGCATTGAGCATACGGTATTGATTATGCACTACTTTGACTTATCAAATGGTGCGGGTTTTTCGCAACCCAATAATCCTGATATATTGGGTAGTGGTGATTAATATCTAGCGGTGCTAGGATTGCTATTATGTTGGAACGTGCGCGAGGTGAGTCTCGGTTTGATAATGTCCTCAAGAGGAGCTCGAACAAGGTTTTATTATTCGGAAAACTGGCCAGTTGGAGTTTTATTACTTTATGAATAATAAATAAATGTTTCTTGCTAAGTCTACTCTTGGAATTAATAAGATGTTAATTAATTAAGTCCGTAGCAAACATTAAGTAATTAATGGACATTTATATCTTAAGCGCAGGAAATAAATAATAAACAAAGTGGAAACCCGGATTACTTGTAATTTCGGATTTGGATGGGGAGAGTTCAATATTACTTCGGTAGTGGCTGCTCGTAATATTCCAATATAAGCTTGTATTAAATTGTGAGTTCAATTTAATTAGTAAAAAGCTAATTGGGGGAGCTCATATCCAAAACCTTCCATAGATCCCTGTCTGGGCCCAAAAGGAACTTAATATAAATAGGAGAATAAATGAGACAGAACAATTATTATTTTCATTCACATGAAATTTTCGTCCCTTCTCTCTAGGAAGGAGAACGAAATTTTCAGCTCCTCCTCCGTGAGGAATTTTCTGTCTTCTTTATTCGAGTCCTAGTATTTTGATGAGATCAGCCCATCCTGATATTGAGATACAGTTCGGGAACCAGAGAGAAGATCCGTGGTTTAGTATTGAAGATCATCACGTGGAGAAGGCGCGAGCAATCGACGATTCTTTGGAGAATCAAAATCGGTAACTCTAAACCGCAAAATTCATGTTTTAGGATTTACTATCTTTGAGCATGAATTATTTGCGTTCTAGCGTGCAATTATCTGTTTAACATGTGAATTGATTAATCGCATAATCGGTCAAATAGATCTATGTCTGATTTATTTGCTTTATACAAGTCTTCCGCTGTGAAGGGGCACCAAACCCCATCACTAGTATAGTAGCTTTAAATTTCATTAGCACGTTAGCCAATTCGAAATATGAATATTTATTATTGGATTAAGGAATTTGTAATCCAATTAAATTCAAAGTAGATTAGTTCGTAACTTAGGTAAATGAGTAAGTCTAACTCAAAATTTAATGGGTTGAACATTACGCATATTTTGTTACTCCGTCCGTTCAAAAAAAAATAATCTCATTTATGAACGAGACAAGTTTTAATGAGAAATTAGTAAATAGTAAGAGAGAATGAGAAAAAGTGGGTAAAATAAGAGAGATATGGTGAAAATATAAGTAAAGTAAAAGAGAGGAGAGAGAAATTTTCCATTTATAGAAATAAAACTATTTTTCAAAAGTTTTAGAAAACTGACTAGAATTTGATGAAATTTGATAGATGTTTTTAGGCAATTTGGTCTTTGCAAAAATGTAAATTTACTCGATTTTGTTTCTTCATTTAAAGCGTGTAATCTATCTTGTCTTATATAAAACATTGAATAGGTGTTTACTTGATCTTCTCCTATAAACATTAATCAGAATAATATACTCCTACAACAAAAATGTAAACTTTTTAAGAATATAACTAAAATAATATATTTAATTTTGTGCTATGTTTGGTACTTTATGTATCTTCAACGGATAGGGGCTAAAAATGTGTTTGGCCAAACTTATTATGGATGAATTGTGCATGTGAGCATGTGCAAGACGATTGTGGCGAACTAGTTCAATAAAATATTACTAGTATCTAATGATGCTCTAATTAATTAGTGTTGAGTAGTTGTCAATGTTGGTTTTACCTAATCTTCAAACTCTATTATTACTATTGCTAGTATTATAAAATTGGTTTTACCTCTATTAATTTATTAGAGGGCAATGAGCATGCCTCCAAGAAAACTCAACCAATCATTTTATGTTCACACGATTTTATAAAATTAAAAAATAAAAAATAATATGCAATAGGCAATAGCAATATTTTTTTGTTTAAAATTAAATTACAATTGAGTTCAATTAAATGTGACATTGTTGGACATTATTTATCATCATATATTCAAGAATACATAATTGAATATAAATAAAGCAAGATCTTCGAAAATCATGTATTTCACGTAAAACCATAAACATAATAGGATCGAAACATACCTTGACGATCCATAGCGGAAGCGATTGGGGAAGACAGAGAACTTCCTCGGAATTTCTTTGGTGTAGTAGCACAACTCCAACTCCAAGGATTTGTTTCTCTCTCTTTCCCTCGTTTATGTGTTCTCTGTAATAGTGTGTGATTTGATGGGATCACCACACTTGTATTTTTAGGCAGAGAGAGGACAAACCCTAATAATCAAAACCCTAAAAGCCCTTTCCATCAAAGAGGCCCAAAATAATTAGTAAATACATTTCTAATTGACCAAGAATATAATCTTTCGTCTATTAATATTACTAATTGATCACAATCAATTCTAATCAAATCTTAATAATATATATGCACGTTTCTTTTACTTGATGGCCAAGGGAATGAATATTCATTCCATAAAAAGATTATGCAATCAATCTTTTCCATTTATTGGCAATCAATCGGCGCGCGCGCGCGCGCGCGCACACACACACACACACATATATATATATAGGGAGATGATCAAAATAAGTATGTGTTTAAATCCAGAAATGCAGCCCAAATGTTAGCCCTAAGATTAGATGATCTAATGGTCAATAATTAACCAAAAATACGGAAGGTCATAATTAAGCAGTTTTAGGTCATATTATAATATTTGAGATTAATGTCATGTTAAGATCATTTTAGGTCATGCTTTATTAGCATGACCTAAAAATAAACTAACTATGACCTAAAAATGCCCTACATATGATATGGTTCTGCGTTTCTGCATTTAAATCTGGTTTTCATAGATCAAAACCCTAGTTAATTAATTAGGGTAAAAATATGTCTTGTACCAAATATATGTATTATACTAAAATCCAATTCTATTTAAAATTCTATCATGTCACATATGTGAGACATAAAACTTACCGACATTATTCTGAAATAACTTTGAAAAAAGAATGAAAACTAAACGGGGCCTATTTTCTAGCACCTTCACCAAAATATAAACGAAACAAACCAACTAATTATTAATAAGAGTAAAGGCTAAAATTGGTCCTAAACATATGGTCATTTTACCTTTTTGGTCCTAAATATTATCTTTTGGATTTTTTGGTCCTGCACATATGAAAATTTGATCATTTTGGTCCTCCGTCAATATTTCCGTTAAAAACTAACGGTCAACGGGTTTAATCCCGATTTTGACCAATTAAAGATGTAATTTTGATTACTTATTCTATAATTATATTCTTAATTATTTTAATAAATTACTATCATATAAGTATGGTAATTTAATAAACCCACGCTTTTCCCCCACCGCTGTGCCGACGATTGAGTTCCAGCCGCACAACCGCCACCACCCGCCCTTCCCTGCAGCGGCTCCAACCCTAACAATTCCCCGTCTCCGCCACCGATCTCCTCCTACTACTACCCCTCTGCGCCCTTAGCCACAGCCTCTCCGCGCCGCCCTCCAACGTCAGCCACCACCACACTTCCCCAATCTCCTCCTCCTCCTTCTACAGCGCCCCCACCAGCCCCACTGCTGCCATCCCCTTCCTCTGGGAATCCACCCCCGGCACCCCCAAATCCAACTACGGCGACGCCGATCAAGACCTCGACGACGCCAACTTCGCCTTCGACTTCAGCGGCCACCTCCCCTCTGCCCCCTCCCCGCCGATGAGCTCTTCCACGCCGGCAAAATCAAGCCCCTCAAACCCCCTCCCCGCCACCTCAACTTCCTCTCCAATTCCCCCACCAAATCCTACCCCAAATCCCCACGCTCGTCGCGGAAGAACATATTCTCCCCCGCCACAAATCCAGAGACGACGTCGACCCCTTCGCCGCTGCAATCGAACACACCACCAAACAAACCACCGCCGCCGACAGAAGAGGGAGTAAGTAATTTATTAAAAGTTTAATTTAGTCAAAATCGGGATTAAACCCGTTGACCGTTAGTTTTAACGGAAATATTGACGGGAGGACCAATTTAGTCAAAATCCGATTTGAAATGTGAAGGACCAAAATGATCAAATTTCCATATGTTCAGGACCAAAAAATCCAAAAATAATGTTTAGGACCAAAAAGGTAAAATGACCATATGTTCAGGACCAATTTTGGCCTTTACTCTATTAATAAAAACAGAATGAAGTTAATACATATGAAAAGCAAAAAAAGTAGAATAATGGATTTTTATCCTAGCTCGTAAAATTTATGGAATGGTTAACGAACAAATAACAATTGGGTTGTTAGATATTTGTTAGCCTTCAAAAATCTTATTCTCTAGCAAAAAAGGGATAAAATGAAATTTATGTTGAATTAAATATTGTATGCGTCCAGATTAAATGAGATTATATATATGTTTGTTGCCAAAATTATTAAGGGTTTTTGGCTTTTTAAACCAAAACCTTTACCCGAATTCCGGTTTTTTCCATGACTATGAGATTTGTTTTTAAAACCACGAACTTCCATTTCGTTAGGATTTTCCCAACCGACCCGAATAACACATTTCTGGTAGAGAAGTTGTCGAAAAAATGACATGGACGCCGGATATAGGACCCTAAAACGACGTCGTTTTAAGACTCAATCACATTTAAACATTACCCAACTCACCTAAAATCGAATTCAGCCAGCCAATTAAACCCTAAAATCGAATTCCGGCATCTTCGTTCATCCGCTCACTTCGAAATCAGGCGTCTTCGTTCTATCTCAGGTAGGTAGGTGAGGAGGTCGCTTTTGGGCGTCCTCGTTTTGGGCGTGCCGTGCGGATGTCCTGGCAGTGGGCGACCTGGCCGTTAATGACAAATAGGATTAAAATTGACACGTAGACAACCCGGATTTCGCCGTTGACCCGCCAGGGAAAAATCCTAACGAAATGAAAGTTCGTGGTTTTAAAAACAAATCTCATAGTTCATGGCAAAAACCGGAATTCGGGGAAAGGTTTTGGTTTAAAAAGCCAAAAACCCAATTATTAAATATGAACGCGTTGATAATTGAAGCATGTGAGCATGTGATTGACTTTGAGTTTGGCGTAGCAGTTCAATTAAATACGGAGTATGATTAATCTCTAATTTACTAATGCTGATGAGCTGGTTGTCGGCAATTTCTTAGAAATTTATATAGGATGATAGGGCAATTGACAATTCAAATCATGTGATGTGAGTATAATAAAATATGATTAGTCTCCAATTAATAAATGTTGATGACTTGGTTGTCCACACTGTTTTATATATTTCCGATTAGGCACCAAAAACATATTTTGTTCATTCAACCTAGCTAATCTCAAACTTAATCTCTATTACTTCTGCTACTATTTGTGAATTAGTCCAAAACGCACCGTGAGGCTGCCACGCGTCATCGGCCGCCGCCAGTCGTCACCGCCGTCGCACAACCATAGTATTAGTAGCTGCCGCCTGCAGGTAAGTCGCTCTTTTCAGTCTTTTATTGCCTAAATTTTAATGAAAATGAATTTTAAATAATCATGTATTGAATATTATTGGAGGTATGATCTCATGAGGATTAGGCCTGGGTATTCGGTCGGTTCGGTTAATAACCGAACCGACATGTCGGTTAACCGACAAAAAAATTGAACCTAAAAAATAACCGGAACCGGTACCGAAAAAATCGGTTAGTTCGGTTATAACCGGTCGGTTAATCGGTTCTTGAAATAAAACCGAAATCAAAATCAAAATAATCACATGTAAACTAATTGGGGTTTTAGTTGGTGGATTACATAACCCGGGGTACAAAATTTTCAAGCTTAGGCAACCATCACTCATCATAATTTATAACAATTTCTTCTTCTATCATTAGTTTCATGTCCGATGGGGGACAAATCCATTTCCACGTTTGCTTCTCCTATTCTAACTCTCATCTTAAGTTTCTAGTTGATAGTTGATGTAGGCATGTAAATTGTAGAAATTAGCAAATGAAGTTATATGTGTTTGAAATTACATTAAGTTCCTTATCGTCATTTATAAGTATTTATTGTTGTATAATATAACTTTCAAATATTCAAACTTCAAAAGATAGTTTAAGAATTTAAGAAATGCTATAAAAATGAAAGATTAATAATTTAATATGTATACAATCACAATAAAATGAAAGTTATGTAGAGACACAATAAAAATGAATAGGCTAAAGAGAGACACTTACTATTCCAACATTGATTTTTAAAGAAACAGAATAAGAGACTTCTTGTTATAAATATTGATAGACTAAATTTAAATTAATGTAACACTGCTATTTAATATTATGGGCCATTCTTAATTCTTAATAAGGATTTTGGCGTATTTCTCATATCTGGGATGATTAATTGTCCCACTTCAATATCAAATTTATTTATGATATTTAAGTATTTTTATAGTATTTAATATTATTATTTATATTTTTGGTTTATTCGGTTTTTTTTTCGGTTATCGGTTATAACCGATAACCGAATTATATTTTAAATGAAAACCGGTACCGAACCGAAACCGATAATTTTCGGTTATCGGTTAACCGATAACCGACCGGTTTCGGTTCGGTTCTCGGTTAACCGAATAACCGAGAACCGTTTACCCACCCCTAATGAGGATAGGTGCGAGAATTTTTGTTATTAAGTTGATTATTGTTGAATTCTTAATTATAATAGTATCGTTGTTTTTAAAGCTAGAATACACATTTAGGCCTCATTTCTACTTTCCATCATTATTTTGGTAAGTTCTTATACAATATTTTGTTTTAATTAGTTGTTTACCTAGAGATTTGGACAACTATGCTTGATTTATTTTTTAAAAAATTAAGATTTTTGCTTACCTAGTCATATTATATTAAAGTATTAATTTTATTAATAATAAGATAGCCATGGAAGCACCAATATTTGAAGAGCCAAAATCAAGAGGGCGAAGTGCCTCGTGCATACTTCTCGACTCTTGAGGTCTGGCCCAAGTCATCACTAAATAGTGTTGATTTATTATTCGTTGAAAATTTTGCAAAATATAGGTACTTTAAACATACACTGATAAACATGTAGAAATTTGAATACGTGGGATTTCACTTTTATAAGAAAAATATGATATTGTTGGTTTCCTAATACACGAACCGAATTTTTTATTTAAGCAAATAGGATATTCATGCTTTCCATATAGTAATTTTTTAAAGTAGAAGGAGATATTTGTTCAATACTCCTTCCCCTCTACACCAACTTTCTTCTCCTTATGCACTCTTCAAGAAATATATTTTGACACAATTCTTCATTTGATTCTGATTCTAAAAATCTTTTCTTTTTCAACTATCGAAATATTGATCCGTCCGACATTTGCATTTTTGAAGTCCATTTTTTTAGCTTGATTTTGGAGACCGTAGACTCCAAAATCTTTTCTAATTCACTCAGCCTTGTCATTTCTTCACCGGAATCATCTCTATGATCCAACTCATGTTGAATTTTCTAGCAACAAAATATAGCTTTCTTTTTTCACTTGAGTTTGATTCCAACTCTTCTCCACATATATACATATATATCGATATGGCAATCATCTTCAAGTATCGTTGTGGAATCCTCATAGTATCATAACCCAACTCTTCTTCACTTAGAGCAACCAAATCCTCATAGTATCGTTGTGACTTTCTATTTCGTCCAACAATAACAACTCATAGCCAGAATTATATCACTTTCAATCAAATCTTCTAGTTTTGCCACTTATTTCGTCTCTATGTTGCACTCCTCTGTCGTTGGTTGTTGGTGAAGAGGGCTTCTTCCTCGTAATGCTTCAAAGCTTTAGACGCTTGTTCGTCCAAAGTCGTCTCACAATTATAACATATTTCAACAGTCGTCTCTGCATCACTATATTTATTGCATTCCTAATTAATTAATGTTGATGAGTTGGTTGCCAGCTGGCACTGTATGTATAGATTTTGTTCAGCTAACCTTAAACTATCTCTATTACTTACTAGATTGCTCCAAAACACCTCCCGCTCGTCGTCACCGTCGGCTGCCACACAACCATAGTAGCTGCCACTTGCCAGCCGTGCAGGTAAGTCCCGCTCTTTTCAGTCTTCATTGTTCTTAATTTTATTTTTACTGAATTTGAAATAATCGTATGTTAATACTCCCTCCGTCCCTAAAAATTGGTCACCTATTACCTTTTACGCCCGTCCCTAAAAATTTGTCACCTTTCACTTTTACCATTTTTGGTTATAGACCCCATATTCCACTAACTTATTCTCACTCACATTTTATTATAAAACTAACATATAAAAATAGGACTCACATGCCACCAATCTTTTCAACCCACTTTCTATTACATTTCTTAAAACTCGTGCCGGATCAAATGGTGACTAATTATGGGGGACGGAGGGAGTATTAAAGATTATTTCGGTATAAACATATTAGTATAGGTGCAAGAACTTTGGTAATTCAGTTAGATTATTATTATTTTTATTATTATTGTTTTTTTTAATACTAGTAATTGGTGTTAATGATAGTCATTAAATGATGATACTGATGCATGGTTAAAAATCAACGGTTCAACCTTGAATCGGATCATCGGCCAATTGATATTGATACATACCAAATAAGAGAACGGAATTAATACAAACCAAATAAGAGAATTCGTCCCAAAAGACTAGCCTATTAGGAATGATAACCCATTTAGTCTATATACTCCACACCAGTTGTTCTCACAACCGATGTGGAAATTGAGTCTATAACATTCGACCCTCCTTTAAGGGCCAATGTCCTCGTTGGTTATGGCCATGTTGGTACATTTCAAATAGGAGAACTCATCCCAAAAAACTAGTCTCTTAGGAGAGAAAGTTCATTTGGTCTATATACTCCACACTAGTTGTTCTTACCACCGATGTGGAAATTGAGTCTGTAACATCAATCCTGTCTCAAAACTATTTTGTCCGGTTCCCATTCTGGTTCAGAAAATTCTTGGCCCATGAATAGCCGGTTTAGTTATTACGATCTCTAAAGTACTATCATAACTGAATATTTTAGTCCAAATCATATCGAGACTAAATCTATGAATTACGGCTACCACTGTCGTCGTGACCGAAATGAAGCTGACGCTTCTCCATCTAACCAAATTGTTTTTTTTTTTTTTTTTTTTTTTTTTTTTTTTTTCCATCTAACCAAATTGTTATCATGGGAGAATATCTTCTTTACCACTAGTACTCTTGCGTCTTCTTCGTTATTTCCTTGTGATTCTGGAACCTTCATTTGAGCTTGATTTGACTCCTTTTACCCAAAAACTTCTCCCAAAACACCAAACTCAAGACACTTCTCTTACAAATTCTGGTAAATCCAATGCAACTAGGTTCAAGTTCATCTCAATTTCTCCTCAATGAGCATCATTTTGGAAAAAAGATATTCATGCAATATTCTAGATAATTTTCCAAGCCGGTGGAGATATTTGTTCAAAATGTTGATCTTCTCTATAAGTTGCACCCGAATCTTCTCCATTGATTCATTCATTTTTTCGTTTTATATAGCATAATTTTCCGACCCTTGAGAAAAGGTTGTGTTGCCGAATTCATTAAATTAAGAAAAAATATAAATTCAATTATATTAATTCTAAAAAAGATCTGAATGTATTTCCCACAAAGAATAAAACTGTAGTAGTGTAATGGGAGTGTTATATTCCTAACTCATATCTTAATTGCTAACTACAACTAAATAATAGCCATTAGATATTCAAATTAAGGGCTTAGATCATTAATCCCTAAATGTCAATACGATCAACTAAAAACGTCAATAAGGCCATAGGAATAATTCTAAAAAATATCAATAGGGGTATTAATGTCAATTAATTACATGTTTAATTATAACTAACTTTTAAAAGAAATCCCAAAACTTTAAATTCATATAAAATATATTAAATTAAAGATAATTTCATAAGGATTCCAACGATATCATACATGCATATGTTCCGACGTCAAAATTTGAAAAAAAATTCGAAATTTTTTAATTTTTTCGTACAAGCAGAAATGTCAACATAGTACTATATAAAATATGTCAATATAATACATGTAGAATGTCAATATAAGCAATGGGTTAACATTCTTAAAGCATTGTGTTGGCATTCTCAAAGCATTGTGTTGATATTTTCGGAACACTATATTGACATTTTCATCCAAAACCCTAATTTGGAGTTTTTTTTATCTTTTTCGATTTAATTAATAAAAACGAAAATTACACGTGACAAATTGTAGACCACACATTTTCTAAAATCCTATGGCTTTAAATTAGTTGTAGTTAGCAATTAAATGATAAGTTAACAATTGATCACTCCCCTGTAGCGTAACTTATCTAAATCCAACCATTGGATTGATTTCCAGGATAAATCAAGAGGAGATAATTTAAGGAAGGAAAAAAAAACATAAATGACGGATGCTATAATTTCAGAAGTGGTGGGGAGAATTGCAACTATCTTAGAAGATAAGATTTGGTATGAAGTCAATTTGGTCAGAGGCGTGAAGGACGAGCTTCTTTTTCTTTCCAAGAAGCTCAAGACGATCCGAGAGGTGTTGGATGATGCAGAAAAGAGAGGAGTGAAAGATAATAGCGTCAAAAGTTGGTTGAAGAAGCTCGAAGCTACAGCCTATGAGATGGACGATATTTTGGATGAATGGAACTATTCTCTTCTCAAAGATAAGATGGAAGGTTCAGCTGAGCCCGAGCCTACTAAGCAAAAGATAGGATGCTCCTTCATCAGATCTTCTTGTTTATGTTTCAAGAAAGTTTCTGTCCGTCGTGATATTGCCAAGAAAATAGAAACTGTGAAAGCTATGCTTGAACAGATTTACAAAGAGAGAAATGAATTTAATTTTGTCATCTCATCGTCCGCAACTGATCCAGTGCCCACACCTTGGCGAGTGCAATCCACACATTTTGTCGACTTGACGAAGGTGCATGGGGAGGATATACATAAGAAAAAAGAAGACATAGTGAGGAAACTAATGCTCAATGGTGGTGACACCCAAATCTTGTCTATTGTTGGAACTGGGGGACTTGGGAAAACAACTCTCGCCAAACTTGTTTATAATGATAAACGAGTGAAGGATTGTTTTGAACTAAGGATATGGATTTGTGTTTCTGATCCATTTGACGTGGCTAGGATTGCAATAGGAATTGTTAACGAAGTGGGAATAGAAACGATTCCTCCAAACTCCAACCAATTGTCACTGGTATTAAAAAAGCTAGAAGCATCCATTTCAGGAAAAAGGTTTCTTCTGATACTTGATGATGTTTGGACAGAAGACAACACCAGGTGGGAGCCTTTGAAAATAAGTCTCCAATGTGGTGCATCAGGTAGTAAAATTCTGGTGACAACGAGAAAGGAAACAGTAGCTAAGATGTTCCGTACCTTAGACGATGATATGTATCACCCAAATAAGCTTAGTGAAGAAGAATGTTGGTCTTTATTGCGTGACACGTCTCTTCCAGGAAAGAGTGATGAGGAATGTGGAAAGTTTGAGGTTTTTGGCAAGAAAATAGCTAGCAAGTGTAATGGATTGCCCCTTGCTGCAATTGTTTTGGGAACACTTTTGCAGTTCAAGGATTTGGATGGATGGAAACATATAGAGAAGAGTGAAATATGGCAATTGAAAAAGGTAGAAGTAGAGCTTTTTCCTCATTTGGTTTTAAGCTACAATGAACTGTCTCCAACTTTCAAGCGTTGCTTTTCATATTGTGCCGTCTATCCTAAAGATCACCGAATTCATGCGGAGACTCTGATAGAAGAGTGGATGGCGCAAGGTTATTTGCCCTGTGTTCGGGGAACTGGTACAGTGGAACTCGAAGGGCGAGAGTACTTGGAGAATTTAGCAATGCGTTGTTTGTTTCAAGACATTGAAAAAAACAAGTCAGGGGAGCATATAGAATGGTGTAAAATGCATGATATAGTACATGATTTTGCTCGATTTCTTAGGAATAATGATGACAAGGTGAGAAGTTGTCAAGTTTGTGATTCTTCATTGGTTTCTCATGTCCAAGAATATCGAAGTCTATCGTGGTCCTACGGACCTCCTGTCGATGGAAGGGACAAAAGTTGTCAAGTTTGTGATTGCATGAAAAGTCTAAGGGTGTTAAGAATTAAGAGAATTAACAGTCTTATTCCAGTAGGAATAGAAACGTTAATTCACTTGAGATGGTTGGATTGTAGTTGGACTATATTGTCAAAGGATGACTTTGAAATCATATGTAGGCTTTATTTCTTGCAAACTCTTCTCTTATCATATTGCAAGCTAACAGAAATTCCACGAGAAATTGAGAATTTGGTTGAGTTAAGGCGACTTAATTTAAGTGGGAATAAAGAATTAAAAGAGTTACCAAAGAGCATGTGTAAATTGGTTGAATTGCAATCTCTTTTCTTAGAAGACTGTTCTCTAGAAGTGATTCCACAACAAATTGGGAATTTGGTGCAGTTAAGACGACTTGACTTAAGTTGGAATGAAGAATTAAAGGAGTTACCAGAGAGCATGTGTAAATTGGTTGAATTGCGAACTCTAGACTTATCATGGTGCTCTCTAGAAGTGATTCCGCAACAAATTGGGAATTTGGATCAGTTAAGACGACTTGACTTAAGTTCGAATAAAAGATTGAAGGAGTTACCAGAGAGCATGTGTAAATTGGTTGAATTGCGAACTCTAGACTTATCACGGTGCTCTCTAGAAGTGATTCCACAACAAATTGGGAATTTGGTGCAGTTAAGAGAACTCGACTTAAGTTGGAATGGAGAACTAAAGGAGTTACCAGAGAGCATGTGTAGTTTGGTTGAATTGCAAATCTTGAGGATTGCATACATTGATATCGACTATTTGCCAGAAGGATTAGGTGAGTTGAGTAATCTTTGTACACTGGGACTGAGCAAGTTCAAAGTAGGAAGTCAATACAACAAGTTGGGATTACTGAAAAAATTATACCTTTGTTTTACTGAATCTCTAGATCTGGAAATCTACTGGAGTAGTATGAGTGAAATGGTGGAATTGGTAGAGGAAGCTCGACAAGCACAACTAGATACAGTCCTTAATCTCGAATCTCTCCGTATATGTTTCAAGAATGAGATGAATGAGACAGAGCAGTCATCATCATCAATGTGGATGGAGCTACTTGAAGCTCTCGTGCCCCATTACAACTTGGAGACACTGTCAATCTATGATTATAAGGGGCTCCAGGCTTGCGCATTTGATGTCATCACCCCTCAACTCTATAAAATATATTCATCCTACTGATTTGAATGAGGTGTCATCATTGCCGGCTATGGGGAAACTACCTTTCTTGGAAGTTCTCTATATTAGAGGAGCGAAGCGATTGATGTTTGTTGGACGAGAGTTTTTAGGAATAGAATATTCATGTAGTGAAGTTGTTGCATTTCCTAAACTCGATTATCTGTCGTTTGAGCAGTGCTCCGAATGGGAGGAGTGGGAGGACATAATGGAGGAAGAAGAAGATTATGCGGCCATCTCCCTCATGCCATGTCTCACTGAGTCGACTATCGAATCATGTGAGCGTTTGAAGAAGCTGCCGCATCGCCTGCTGGGTAAGGTCTCCTTGTCTTTTATGTCGATGGATATCAGTGGTTCATCAGAGCTAGTAAAAACATACAGAGCGGATAAGGAAGGTTCAGCTTGGAGATCCATATCCCAATATAATCCCTGACTTCATCTTCGCCTATAGGTCTAATGCAAAATATTTATGTCTTTCTCTTTGTTTTACTTTTTTTGAGATTGAATTTGGGATTGTGATTAAATTTTTATTAGACGGATACTCTTTTTCCTTCATGGTGTTTTTTCCTTTGGGTTTTTTTGCCATGAAGGTTTTAATGAGGTCTGGCCTTGAGTGAACGTTTTGTGTTCTCCATGGTTTAGGTTTTGTTTTTAAATTGTGTTGCTGCTGTATCAGACATCCCTTTCATTCATAAGGCATTGCCTATTTATACTTACACTACGAGATAAAACTACTTAACCCAAAGAGAAGTGGATGCTACCCATTTACATACGTTCCTTTTCTAAACATGATATAAAATTACTCTGACACGTTCAGGACGTGTGTGCGGTTTGGCTTCAGACAGAAAAGGTCTGATACAGCTGTTAAGACTAGCCTATTACAAATCCAAAAAGATCTCCAGAAACTAATTGAGAAATGCACGCCATTTATGATTGATGGGCTACTAGGAAGGATTATATTGCTAATTCATAATTTAATTACTAAGTACAATTAAATAATAGTCATTAGATATTTATATTAAGGGCTTAGATCATCAATCTCTAAATGTCAATAAGATCAACGAAAAACTCAATAAGACCATAGGATTAATTCCAAAAAAATATCAATAGGAATATTAATGTCAATTAACTACATGCTTAGTTATAACTAACTTTTAAAAGAAATCCCAAAACTATAAATTCATATAACATATATCAAATTAAACATAATTTCATAAGAATTCCAACGATATCCTACATGCATATGTTCAAGAATTTTGGCTGTTCAATTGCTTATCATTGCTGTTTTCTTATAGTAATTACTAATTAGTGTTGATCCATTCAATCTGAAACCAATTGTTCAAACTTCAATCGGGCCGGTCAACCCTGGCTCGAAACCATTGACCAAGGTGTTGGACAAATGTCAACTATTTTATCCACTTATTTTTCATCCGTGAATCGTCGATTAGCCAGTTAATTAGGTCTCTAAATTACTTAAGGCTATATTCCAAATCATATCGAAACAAAAAATTATCTATCTTTATGATAGTATAATCTTAACATTGACTTGATATCTATCTTTATAAGTAATCCATATCCAAAGATTAACATTGACTTGATATCTATCTTTATGATAGTATAATCTTAAAATTTGTTGGACATTCCACCAACCAACTCTATTATTACTACTTCTTTAATACTATCATAATTATATTTTGTTTGACTCAATCAAACTTTTTATAGGCAATGATAGACCCATTCACTTTAATCGTGAAAATCTACAATGAATTCAATTTCGTTCATAAACAAAAGCAGTTCATTGGTTCGACTCGCGTAGTGACATAGACAATAACATTTTTTATATTATTAGTATTAGTATTATCTATTTATTTATACTCTACTAATTAATGGTGATAGCGTTGAAGAATTACATGTGGGCATGTGGTTGAATTTGATTTAGGCTAGTTGAACAATATAAGTATAATTAATGTCTAATGATGCTCAAATTAATTAATGTTGATGAGTTGCATGTTCCCAGCTGCCATTGTAATTTGTATAATAAATTTTCAAAGTAGATGGCAGAGTCCTTATTTAGTCAGCCGTTAAACTTCAATGCGGATTTCCTACACTCCTACTCCTTTCTACTCTAATTTTTCTAACGCTACGATTTTATCTAAAAAAAAAGCAGCTCCAAAATCGTATGTCATCGTCGTCACTGTCCGCCGTCACACAACCATAGTAGCTGCCACTTGCCGGCCGTGCAGGTATGTCGCTCTATTTGCTCTTTAATTTTAAGTCTTTAGTGTTCTTAATTTTATTTGTACTGAAAGTTCAAATAATCATGTTTTAATATTAATGATTTATATTTAGAGGCTTAGAGCCTTAGGTATAACCAGTGTTTTAAAAATTAGACCGGACCGACTGGTTTGACCGAGAACCGTAAACCGGTTTTCTAGTTTTTAAAATTTTTGTTAAATTTGAGTTTGGTAGGGGTTGAACTCATGACCTATGAGTCAAGAGACCAACATCACTACCACTCCACCACTTGTACTTGAATGAAATATTAGAAGCATTAATTTTTGTTATGCATTAAACCTGTAAATTTTTGTCCACACAAATTAATAATTTGTGTTTAATTTTATACTTTTAAATAATTATTATTAGTTGTGATATGCTTAATATTAACTATCCCTCACTAAATTTTACTTTTATTTGTATAATGTATATAAATAATAGATTTTACCTAAGATTTAATATTGTAGTATATATATTATTAACATAGTTTATTACTCCATATTTAATAAATAATACTCCAAACTTATTAATAAATCATGTTTAATTTATGTATTAACTAATAATACTAATATAGTATATATTTATCCAAATTAACTAAAAATTCATGTTTATTTTTATATATTGTCTATAATATTATTTCACCACATAAACATTTTTGAATTAATATAAATTTTATTTATTTATATATGAAAAATATTGTACTTTTTTAGTTATTCTAATTAATAATTTATGTATTTAGTTATTATTTAAATTTTGTCATTCACTTATTTTAAATACTTTTCACATTTAATTTATATACAAAGTTTAATAGTATATGTTTTTGTTATATATTACTACCTCCGTCCACGAAAATTTGTCCCAGTTTTCTATTTCCGTCCGTCCCCCAAAATTTGTCCCATTTCACTTTTACCATTTTTGGTAGTGGACCCCATATTCCACTATCTCATTCCTACTCACATTTTATTATAAAACTAATATATAAAAGTAGGACCCGCAATCCACTAACTTTTTCAACCCACTTTTCATTACATTTCTTTAAAACCCGTGCCTGGTCAAATCGGGACGAATTTTCGTGGACGGAGGTAGTACTAATTATAATTTATCACTCATTAAATTTAATATACTCCCTCCGTCCCGGAGTATTAGACTCACTTCTTTTGGGCACATGATTTAAGGAATTGATATTTAAATAGTTAAAGTGGAGAGAGTAAAGTATGAGAGAGGGAAAAATTAGGGGAGAGAAGAGAGAAAAAGTAGGTGGAGAATAAAATAAGATAGATGTTTTTTGCTAAAAAAGGAAACGAGTCTAATATGTTGGGACATCCCAAAAAGGAAAGTTGGTCTAATACCTTGGGACGGAGGGAGTACTTTGTAAGGATATATTTAATTATATATATATTTGCAAGGTAAAACGGTTCGACCAGTGATTGAACCGGTCGAACCGGTTGAATCGTGAACCAGTAGCCTCACCGGTTCACCGGACGATCCGGTTTTTAAAACATTGGGTATAACCATATGAGTATAAGTGCCAGAATTTTGGTTATTAGATTGCTTATTTTCGTTGTTTTGCATAGTAATTAATGCTGAATAATTCAATTATAATAGTACTACTATTTATATGATGATAGTGATGCATGGTAAAAACTGAAACCAATATCTTTTTCAGTCCTAAATTGCTCCAATTTGCTTCTCGTTGTTTAGTTTGATATTTAGGGACAATTTGATCGAGAACATAATAAGACAAAATATAATTAGAACATATATTTTATTAAGTTATTTTAGTTCAGATAACTCCAAAATAGAGGACAATTTGATAATTAAGTATCGTTTGATTGATGGTAGTGATTCATTGCTGAACCAAAACGAATTATCCGGCCAGATCCAACACTGGTTCGGAACTGTTGATGGTCATTTCGGGCTAAGCCTGAAATCACTAACTAGCCAGTCCACCAATTTCAACATATTTTGACATATTCTTCATTTGTGTCTATTTCTCTAAACTCCAAAATCTTTTATACTTCACCCAACCTTGTCATTTCTTGCATGATCGTCATGCGAAGACTCTGTACTTCACTTGAATCATCTCTACGATCCAACTCTTGCTCTATTTAAATTTTTTCAATCTTTTCTTATTTATATAAGTGTGGATAACCCTCCTCTTAATGAAATTCTTGAATTTTTTTCACTTGAGTTTGATTCCAACTCTTCTCCACATATATACATATCCACATGGCAAATCCTATTCAACTATGGTTATGGAATCCTGATCATAGTCTCACAATCCCTTAGAGCAACCAAAGCTTCCATGTCTCATTCATTTGACATCATCAAGTGACTTTCTATTTCATCCAACAATTCTTAACCACAATTATATCACTTTCAATCAATGGTTCAACCTTCAATTGGGCCGGTCAACCACCCCGGCTCGAAACCATTGACCAAGGTGTTGGACGAATGCCAACTATTTTATTCAGTTATTTTTCGTCGATAAGCCAATTAATTAGGTCTCTAAATTATAGCGTACTTAACTTAATATCGAAGCAAAATCTGTGAATCATGGCCACCAATGTCGCCGTGTTACCAAATCGAAGCTGACCTTCTCCAAACACTGTGATTTTTTTTAACAACCCGAGCGGCCTCAAGAGTCGCGTAGTGTGCACGAGGCGCTTCGCCCTCTGTCGTTTTAGGTTTTTCAATATATTAGTGCTTCCATAACTTTCTCTTCAAATTATTAAAATTAACACGTACGTTACTATAATCATAACTAGTTAACTAAAAAAACTTGTATTCTTGTGTCTTCTGTTGAGAAAACCGAACAAATTTTCTCTCAAATAATGAAATGAACCGATTCAGTAATTTTAGAGTTAACCCAATGGGGTTTATCTTGATAAAATTACTTCCCCAGATAAATTCTTTGGAAAGACTGGTGGGGACACTGTCCTCTCTCAATTACCAAACTCCGAACAGAATTTATCAGTCGGTGTACAAAACACTACTACAAAACCCGCAAATAATATTGAATACAGTATCACAGCAGAAAGCAAACCCAGAAATAAATGCAGAACAAAATAAATAATAAAGAAAGAACAAACCCGAAACTTTGATAACGGAGTTCGGCCAAATTGCCTACGTCTCCGAGCACCCTCTGCAGAGCCCGATTATATTAAACAGAGAAGAGAACGCAATATTTGAGGTACTTTACAAAATGGAGGGGGGTGAGCTCCTTTTATAGGCAACACCCACCCCAAACTTTCTAATACCCACCGATGTGGGATTGTAAAATTTCGACAAAAAAAGTCAAAGTTTGTAGGCTTAGACAAACTTCAACAAATCTCCACCTTGGAAAAATTTCAAATCCCATCGAACACAAATCTTTTCCACCCAAATAAATAACCCGCGGTGCTTTCATATTGGCGCTGTCAAGCACCAACTCCAATTCACAGAATATTAACCAAGTCCAAACAATGTTCAAACTTGGCTTTCGTAACTACCTTGGTCAACATATCTACGGGATTCTCTAAAGTCGGAACCTTTCTTATGACAATTTCCTCTTCTTCGAGAATTTCCCGCACAAAATGATAGCAAACATCAATGTGCTTCGTCCTTGCATGAAAGACCTGAATCTTTGCTAAATAAATAGCACTCTGGCTGTCAGAATACACTTGTTTCTGACCAACACCCAATTCTTTCAGCAACCCATGAAGCCAAATTTCCTCCTTTACAGCTTCAGTAATGGCCATATACTCTGCCTCTGTCGTAGACAAAGCTACCGTTGACTGCAAAGTAGACTTCCAACTAACCGGCGCACTTGCTAAAGTGAACAAATAGCCAGTTATAGATCTTCGGTTATCCAAATCACCAGCATAGTCAGAATCACAAGATCCAAGTGCAAAATGAGCAAGTGATTTATCCTGCTCAAACAATAAACCAATATCTACAGTATCTTTAATATACCGCAGAATCCATTTCACAGCTTGCCAATGACCCTTGCCTGGATCATGCATGTATCTGCTCACAATACGAACGGCATGTGAAATGTCTGGTCTTGTACACACCACTGCATACATCAAGCTTCCAACTGCGTTAGCATAGGGAACTTTCGCCATATATTCTCGCTCATCATTCGTATTTGGAGATAATTGAGAGCTAAGTTTCAAATGAGGAGCAAGTGGGGTACTTACAGTTTTGGAATCATCGTTTATACCAAAACGCTGAAGTACTTTGGTCAAATATTGCTTCTGTGTCAGCCAAAGCTTGCCTTCCTCTCTATCCCTTGTAATCTCCATGCCGAGAATCTTCTTGGCTTCCTCCAAATTAGTATGATATTGTCCGCTTTGGGAAAAGCCCTCACGGTTTTGCTCTTGGGATAGCTTTACCACACTCTCAATGCCCCCTCTTATTTAGGATTCCCTAAAGCCAGATCTTGCCATATTCGACGTATACCAACTATGGGCGCGCAAGATCGCTCCATCCAAAGGAATACCTTGTGTCTACTTCTCAACCTCCGGTGCAACAGCCTTGTCTTACCTCCACCATATGTATTCAGTGGGGAGTGGTGCTACCTTCCCATTTCCAGCTATAGGTCTTCCTGATGATGATCTGCCCAGGTGGCTAGCTCTTCTTGCGCAAAATTTGAAGGATGCTGATGATGATTTTGCATATGGAGCGATGGCAAGATCAACAGACATAGTCTTGTCAAAGAGCTCCAAGCATGTTGAGGAGAAGTATGCAGACTATCTCTCTGCTTTGAACAAAAAGCAGATAGTTTGCATTGGTCCCTTGATCGCTGCTGATGCTAACAGGCACGGGGATATCGAGATCATGAAATGGCTAAATGGGAAGAATCTTGATTCTACCATATACATCTCCTTTGGCAGTGAATTATTTTTATCCAAGAAGCAGATTGAGGAAATAGCAAAAGGGCTGGATCTTTGTGATGCTAACTTCTTGTGGGTGATCAGATTTCCTGCTGAGGTGGAGGCGGGCCTGGGCATCAGACTGATCGAAGAAGAACTGCCTGCAGGGTTTCTTGAAACAGTGAAGGAGATGGGCGCCATAGACAAAGATATTAGGCCATCCGAGTATAGGTGGCTTTGTGAGTCATTGTGGAAGGAGTTCAATCACAGAGAGCATATATTTTGGTGTTCTGGTTATAGCCATGCCGATGAATGTTGATCAGCCTATGAACGCTCAGCTAATGGTGGAGCTCGGGGTTGGTGTGGTGGTGGAAAAGGATCATGAAAATGAAGTTTATGTGGGAGAGGAGGTTGCCAAAGCAATCAATAAGGTGATTGTGGAGAAGAATGTGTTGTATGAAGGTCTGAGGAGCAGGGCTCAGAAATTGAGTGAGACGTTGAGAGAGAAGGAAGACGAAGAGGTGAATGAAGTAGCTCAGCAGCTATTGAAGATTTGTGCCAAGAACAAGAAATAAGTGTGGCAAACTGTTTCTGGTTTAGGATTTGTGTGTTTTTATGATTGATCAACTGATAGGGACCCCGATTTAGTGAATCTCGTCAAAGATCATCTCCAGTATCTTTTATTTGATTTGATTTATAGTATCTTTTATTTTAGTTGGTTATCCTTAATTATTGTAATCTTTTTATTTAATTATCTTGCTTGATTAGCAAGATACTTTTTAGGTTTAGAATTCTATAAATAATAGAATTCTATAGCATTTTCATTCATTGAGAAATATGAATTAACTTCTATTCTCATTCTTGGTTCCGAAACCCTAGCACTTCAACTAGGTTTATCCTCTTTTGTTCCGTTCAATCTTCGCGTGCTCTACAAACCTCTCGATAGGGAAGCTAAACCCTATCAATTGGTGCTTCATTGATTTACTCTTTTCCCACCTTAATCAATTCTCTCAAATTCACGATTTTTCTAGAAACCCAAGTTTTTGTTGCAACCTTAACTCACATACATACACTTATCCTTCTACAGAACCGTGCCTTTTCTCAAGGAATCCGAAAACCACCACCCAACCATCGATGATATGCTCTTGGAATTAAAACAACTGATCAAAACTCAAAATCAAGCCTTCGCGGAAAATTTCGAGCAGCAAACGCTGATCGGGGAGGCTCCAGGCAGCCTTGCTGAGCGCTCACCTCCGCATCAGAGACCGAAGGAGCCGCCGGACCAACAGCTGGTCCTGACACCGCAGCGGGGCTGGTCTCTTCTGCCGTCGGTCACAAACCCACCGCCAGGTATCAAACCCTGGGCCCTACCACGCCTCCGCCTCGAGCCACCACGTTTCGATGGAGAAAACGCCCCAGATTGGATCCGTAAGATCCAAGAGTACTATAACTACCACTACACACCGCTAGATGATCGTCTCTATCTTACACAATATTTATTCGATCACCCAGCATCAGATTGGAGGGAATATTGGGAGATAACTAACGAAGGTAAGAGTTGGGATGATTTCTTATTGGCAGTAGAGCAGCGGTTCGATCCCAAATTTTACCAACCCTACGCGGCGACCGCCACACCTAGGCTGTTTATGGGGATGGGAAGGACGAGCCGTGACCAGCCGAAGCCCAACCGCAAAATGACGTGCCCAGTCGTGAATCGGGAGCCCAATCATCAACCACCGCAGCATAAAGAGGAGATCACACAAGTAAGTGATGTCACTCATTTTGCTGCTCAAACTTTGAGTGCAGATTCTAGCCAAAATTTTGCTAAGGAAAGTGGTCCCAAGACATTTACTCCCTCCGTCCCAGATAATTCGTCCCAGTTTTCCATTTCAGTCCGTCCCACATAATTTGTCCCACTTCACTTTTACCATTTTTGGTAGTGGACCCCATATTCCACTAACTTATTCCTACTCACATTTTATTATAAAACTAATATATAAAGGTAGGACCCACATTCCACTAACTTTTTAACCCACTTTTCATTACAATTCTTAAAACCCGTGCCGGTCAAAGTGACCCGAATTATCCGGGACGGAGGGAGTATTTGCGATGGGAGTATGAACAAGAACATGGAATCGACCAACACCATTGTTTCTAACTGGAGTTGTGCTCGCAGAATTGACAATGATGAGAGTTTCGATCCAAATAGCAAGGGCGCATGTAAAGTGGAAGAATTTGTTACCGATAATGTATTTGATTCTGGGAGTTTGGTTGTGAAGGCTGAACATATTATTTTCAATGCCGCATTCAGTTCTGGGCAGTTAGAGGACGACGTTGCTATGAAGGAAATAAATGACGTTGATGCCGGCCACGACGGTGAGTCGCAGGCTGCGGCGCGACCTATTCACGGGTTTTCTGGAAATGCACCTGGTCTCCTTGATCCATGCTACAATGGCCGTAACACCCCGCCACGAGAAGGGCTGCCAATCCATGCCGGTCTCCGGATTTTTGCTCGCTCACCCAGAATTGATGATGATGGAGCCGCCCATGACCGTTTCAGATACAAAGCTAATGGAGAGCAAGTTATTGGGGTGTTGGACAAGGCTATTCAAAGTAATAAAACCCCTGCAGATTCAACTTTATGCTCAAAAGTTCTGGAGAGATATGGCGAAGGGAGTCGTGATACTCTTCAATTTGGTAGAGACAAAGGAATTCACATATTTGACCCAGGAGCAGGGGCCTTTGAGTCAGATGTTAGTCGAGCTGGTGAGAACTCGAGCAGACTTCAATGCTGTCCAAAAATCCAGGACCTCCAGTCCTATCAAGTCTTACACAGAAGGGACAAAGAACTTGCCTCAGATGCCCGCTCGATCCCTCCGCGCAAAGATGTTGAATGTTCCAACAGAAGCTTTAGCATGGGTTGGAGGCTGCCAAGTGCTTGCACTTTACACTCCAGTACTGCGCTTGAATTGGAGAATGTTTTGTCGGACATTGAGCACTTGCGGGAGCACATACACACTTCGTTGATTCCCCTGTTGCTCCTGCTGACTCTTGAGATGGAGAATAGTGTGTGGGATTTGATGGATTCTAAGCCAATAGAAGTGGCCTATTGTGGAGATGGTGTGCGGATATATGAAACTCTTCAGGTCGGGCATGCTCATCTTGAGAAAGAAAGCTTATGTGAACTGGTTAGCGACGTACATCGAGATCACAACTTCGATCCAGGTGGTTCTTTTATCATCAAATTTGTTGATGGTTACACTTTGAATGATCATACTTCCTCATTGGACCCCTTGACTAAGTTCTGGGTTCTTTTTGGCTGTTGTGCCTGCCTCTTGTTCGGGATTGTCTCTTTTGTCAAAACTGTCGATTACTGTGAGGTTGTTGTCGCTAGATTTGACTTGAAGTTCAATGGTTTGACTGGAGAAATTGGGTGCAGGGTGAATGATGCTTGTTTGGTCATGGCTACAAGAGATATTATTAAATATCATGGGGGCATATTCACTAATTATATTGTCATTGGGAGATGTGATTTAGGAAACCAGATTCTGGTAGCCTTTGAATTTTTTATTTCAGATGACAATGTGAAGGCTGCTCTTGTGCATAATTTTGGTGTGATTATGGAGCTTGATGTCCTAGCCAGCGAACATGGAATTTTGATTGCTCATTTGACCATATTTGTTACTGGTTGTCTTGAGGATTCAAGTGTCTTCCACGTACAAATAATTTTGAAGGAAACAAGAATTACTTCGAAGCCTGCTATTGTAGCTACGAAGGCAGGATACAAGTTTAACTGTTCTTATTTTGCCTTCCACCTTGAGGGCAAGGTGGTTTTCAACGGTGGGAGAGTTGATAGGGACCCCGATTTAGTGAATCTCGTCAAAGATCATCTCCAGTATCTTTTATTTGATTTGATTTATAGTATCTTTTATTTTAGTTGGTTATCCTTAATTATTGTAATCTTTTTATTTAATTATCTTGCTTGATTAGCAAGATACTTTTTAGGTTTAGAATTTTATAAATAATAGAATTCTATAGCATTTTCATTCATTGAGAAATATGAATTAACTTCTATTCTCATTCTTGGTTCCGAAACCCTAGCACTTCAACTAGGTTTATCCTCTTCTATTCCGTTCAATCTTCGCGTGCTCTACAAACCTCTCGATAGGGAAGCTAAACCCTATCATCAACAAAAGGTGTATTCTGTTCTGTTCAAGATTAACTGCAACAAGATTTCTGTTGCTGTCAACTGTCATATTTCATAATGAACATGGAGAAGAAATAGAAACATATGTTTTGGGAACTTGATGCTTGAATTATCAGATACTACAAATCTACAACTACAGATGAATTAATTTTACATAAATTGTTTAATACTTAATGGTCCACAATTAGGTGAAGCAAATGTACGCAGCAAGATTGTTAAAACCAAATTATAAAAAGCATCTCATTTTTTAATTCTATTTTGTTGAACGTAGCCAGCCATAAAATTTAGTAATTCGATAAATGGCCATAACTACCAAGTACCATCGGACAAAGAGAACAACAATTAAGAAGAAAACATGCATCAACTTAAAATATTTGTAGTTCGAGATAAACTATAATTTGTAAACAAATTTAAATTTTTTTAAAAGAGTATAATCCTCTTTTGGTCCTTTACATATGGTCAATTTATGATTTTAGTCCAGAACATTCACTTTTCAAAAAGTAAGTCCAAAACAAATGAAAAATGATATCGTTTGCATCCTTTTTTTACGGCACCGTCAATTCTCGACGGTCAACCGTCAATTAGTGAAAATTTGACCCGATTAGCAGAATTTAATTACTGTAGCTAATTCAATATATGTTTTTTAATTTTTGGCTTTACATTTTTAAATAGTTTAATATTAAACACAAAATCCTAACTCTCATTTCATTCAAATTTCTCCCCCCATTTTCTCCCGCTTATTCTTCTTCTTCCTCCTCAAGAACCCTAATTCTTTTTCTCCATCTCATTCTTCTTCTTCCTCCACAAACACCTTCAAACATGGGCAGTTCGACGTGTAGCCGGAACTCCGTCTTCGTCTCCGTCGACCACGACCGCGACCGCTACTGTGACTTCGAAGACTTCCGATTTAGCTACGCTTTCTGCTATCGTAAGAAGATGGCGGCGCTCCGTATTGTCATCGGACAAGGCAAACCGTCGAGGGGGAAGCTTTACTTCACACGTGAGACGAAGGAATGCGGTTTCTTCAAGTGGTGCCAGTCAAATCGTGATGTCGAAATTACGAGCCAAATCGGGCCTCTTCTTCGTCATCCTCGGTCGGTGGTGCCGATTTTGAGGAGCTGGCTTTGAATTTGACCGAAATAATGAAAAAAATCCAAAAATTAATGAATGTTTTGAGCTTTGTTGTTCTTTGTTTTGTTGTTGTTGCAACACTTATGTGTATATTCAAGTAATTTGATGTAGTATTTGTGAATCTATTTGAATTTTGAAGTAGATAAGTAATTAGAATTTGTTGTAGTGTTGTTCGTATTTGAATTTTGCAGTGAATCGTTCATGATGTTCTTAGAAAAATCGTCAGAAAGCCCTAATTGGACAATCCTAAAGTATAAGTCAAAGTAGTCCTTATAAATTTTTTAGTTCCATTTGGTCCTGAACATTTACGCACACCAATTGCAGAGTTACAGTTACAAAATTTTGTGAGTGACGTTGGTTTCATACGTTATGGGATTGCTTCCTCTATGTGATTGTTTCTTCATCGACTATGCCAATAAATTGACATCAAACTGAACCAATAAATGGACAACAAAATACAATACAAAGTGGTCCTTCAAATTCATTTTTTACTTCGTATTGGTCCTGAACATTTAACCGATCAAAAAGACATAGGCATAAGGTATTGCATTAAACAACAAATCACAAATTAAGCCATTTACACCTGATAATGTCATAAGGTAATGTCATAAGCAATTTACGCCTGATACATGCTAAAAAACAACCATAGTTACATGTTACATAAAAAAAAAAAATATTGTCATAAGGCAATGTATCAACCTTAACACCATTAACACCTAAAAAACCATCAAAACCCACAATGACGGGCCTATCGGGGGTTCTTCGTCCTCTCAAAATTGGGGTCGTTTTCTAGGGAAGATCGACGGTCACCCACTGAAGAAGTAGGGTTTATTTTCAGAGAAGAATTGACATCTGCGTCAGAGCTAGGGTTAGAACCCACAAATCCCGACGCAGCCGACGGTCCTTGTTCGGTGTCAGGCGGACGTGAATCGCTCGTTTCAGCCTTTTTCCTCTTCCTCGCATAAGATTTTTTCACGTCGGAGAGACCTTCGGTGTAATGGTGGTTTGGGTACGACGACTTCCAACTCATGGCAACCAACAATAATCGGTTGGAATCGGATCGGAACTAGGGTTCTTCTTAGAGAGTGACGAGAGAGAAGAAAGAAAAGAGAGAGATTGACGTTTGGTCGGAATCGGAGTTCTTTAGTGAAAAATGATAATTGATTATTCATATTCAAAAATATTTTAAAAATTGAATTATTAGCAAAATAATTAACATAATATTAACCAACTAATAATTTCAGATTAAGTCTAATCCGGTCAAATTTTTGCTAATTGACGGTTGACTGTCGAGAATTGACGTTGCCGTAAAAAAAGGATGCAAACAATATCATTTTTCATTTGTTTCGGACTTACTTTTTAAAAAGTGAATGTTCTAGACCAAAATCATAAATCGGCCATATGTAAAGGACCAAAATAGTACTATACTCTGATAAAATTACATTACACTTTCTTCACCAACTAATGAAACAACGTCGAACCTAAGCCATTCTTCTCTATTGTACTCCTATCATGTTTAACAAAACCCTCCCCACAAATCCGCCTGAGATGCGCGGCGGCCTCAGCCACCGCGCACTCTTCCTCTCCCCTCATCGTCTCCCTCATCCCGGCTGCCCGCACCCTCATCTCCTCCCCACCTTCCACCACCCGCCTGATCGCCTCCGCCACGTCATCCCCTCGGAAATCCCCGCTGTCGTCCCTGGCCACCTCTACACCGACCCCGGCCTCCACGAGCACCCTCGAATTCAACGGCTGGTCCACCTTGAACGGAACTCCGATCACCGGCACCCCAAAATACACACTCTCGATCGTCGAACTCATCCCACAGTGACTCACAAAGCCACAGACACTCTCATGCGCCAGAATCTCCGCCTGCGGGGCCCACCCCTTCACAATCTTCCCCCTCTCTCCAACTCTCTCTTCAAACCCTAGCGGAAGAATTCCTTCTTCTTCCTTTTCTTCTTCCTCTCTCTCTCCTAAGGGAAACCTCACCACCCATATGAAGTTGGCTCTCGAAGCTTCTAGACCCTTCGCCATTTCTTCCATTTGTTTCTTGTTTAAATAGTTCTCGCTTCCAAATGAGATGTAAATCGTTGACCATCTCTCTTTCTTGCTTAACCAATCCATGATGTCTGTTTTTTCTGTTGTTGTTGTTGTCGTCGTCGTTGTAATAAGTGGGCCCACCGGGACTATTTTCTTGTTACACAAGAGGGACAAGTAGTCCAAATACTTCCCCTCCACGCCCCGCGACGTTTTCATCAGGATAACGTCGCGGGACCGCGTGAAGTGGGGAAGCCCCTCGCTGAGGTCGCTGTCTCTCAGGTTGGAGTCAGCGGCCTGCTGGAGGGCTTCCAGCTCGTGGGGGCGGAGGTAGAGCGCGTCGTGGGGGAAGGGGGTGTTTTTTTTAAAGAAGAGGTGGTAGTAGAAGGAGTAGGCGGCGGCGCCGGTGGTGGCGAAGTGGACGGCGGGGATGTCAATCTTGGCGGCTGCTTCGGCGGCCCAGGGCTGGAAGGCGTCGAAGAGGAGGATGTCGGGGCGGAGGGAGGCGAGGATGGCGGAGAAGGCGGCCTTGGAGGTGTGGAACGTGTCGCGGAGGAGGGGCATGAGGTGGGGCGGCACGTGCTTCGTTGTGTGGAGGTCCGGTGGGAGCTCCGGCGGGGAGGGGAGGTGGAGGGGGATGAGGGTGATGGGGAGGTGGTGGGGGATGGGGAGGGATTGGAGGATGATGGGAGTGGAGCAGAAGAAGATGGTGAAGTTGTGTTTGGTGAGATTCTTGGCTAGCTCAAGGTAGGGGAAGACATGGCCATGAGCTAGCCATGGGAACATAAGGATGGAGAGACTTGCTTCATTTGGCTCCATTTGATGATCAACACACAAACAAAATAGGTTACTACTCCACTAGTTTTAATTTGTTGTATTGAGTTAATTAATACTATGAGGGGAGGGGGAGTTTGATTATAATATATATATTCAAAGTTTTGATGGTTCCAAGTCAAGTTTGAATTGTATATTAATGTAGTATGTACATAATATCTATCTATAAGCCGGCTTTCTTGTTTGGATGTTACCAATATATTTTTTCGTCAAATCGAATTTACTCTCACCGTCCCATCATATTTAGGGTGTTTCTTTTGACAAGGA
Source organism: Salvia hispanica (assembly GCF_023119035.1). Lineage (NCBI taxonomy): Eukaryota > Viridiplantae > Streptophyta > Magnoliopsida > Lamiales > Lamiaceae > Salvia > Salvia hispanica. The sequence continues at coordinate 54,992,059 of NC_062968.1, read as the reverse complement.
GAATAAGAAAATTATGCTTTAGTAAGTTAAATAAAAGCTAAAATAAAATATAGTAAAGTAAAATAGAGAATAAAGTAAATAGTGTGGTTAGAATCCTTTTGTATATTAATTAGTAATTAATTAATTAATTAATTATAATAATAATAGTGGTCTTTTGTGATCCAGCTATTCACACTCACTCGCATGCCATGTTTTATTTAATTAATTATGGCTTTTAAGTATTTTAATGCAAAAATGATGTAGTTGTTCATTGAAGTTAAGAGTGAACTTCAAAAATGGTCCCTGGACTATGAGTTTATCTCGAAAATGGTCCTTAAACTTTAAAAATATCACCAGTAGTCCCTGGACTAAGGGTTAATATCAAAAACGGTCCTTTTGCACTGTTTCGAAACGAAAATGCCCTTTTGAGGGGTTTTGGGGGGTTTTGGGCAATTTGGTCTTTTTACACTTTTAACATTTTAAATCTAATATTATTTCAGTTATGTACTAAATCTGATATTATTTTAAAATTATCATTCTTCTTCCCTTCTATCATCCTTCACTTTGTTTCTTTATTTCAATATTAGATTTAATTTATAAAATTAAATTATAAATTTTGATTTTTAAATATCAATAAATTTTTTTAATTAAAACTATTAATTCATAGACACTATAAATATTGATTAAAACTATTAATTTTTGTTATTTAATATAATATTCAATTGAATTGAAGAAGTACAGAAAAATAATATTAATCATGATGGAAAAATAAGAGCTATTTTATTTAGTCTTCGTTCGGTTGTTATAATTGCTTGTGATTAAATATTATGAAGTTGACTAAAAATTTTATATTGGCGTATTTTTGTTGAAATTTTCTAGTCATTTTGATTGTTTTCAAATTAATAAACGAAAATTATATTAGTCTTACATTAGATGCATATTTATTTCAGAATAAATCGTGTTATATGATCTATTTATGATTAAAGCTATTAAATATTGATTAAAATTAAGGTGTTGACATTTCTTACTGATTAAATATTAGACACTATCAAATATTGATTACGACTATTAATTTTTGTTATTTAAAAATTTATTGATATTTAAAAACTGAAATTTAAAATTTGATTTTGCAAAATTAAATCTAATATTGAAATGAAGAAACAAAGTGAAGGATGCCAAAAGGGAAGAAGAATGATAATTTTGAAATAATATCAGATTTAGTACATAGCTAAAATAATATCAGATTTAAAATGTTGAAAGTGTAAAAAGACCAAATTGTCCAAACCCCCCAAAACCCCTCAAAAGGGTATTATCGTCTCGAAACAGTGCAAAAGGACCGTTTTTTATATTAACCCTTAGTCCAGGGACTACTGGTGATATTTTTAAAGTCCAAGAACCATTTTCGAGATAAACCTATAATACAGGGACCATTTTTGAAGTTCACTCTAAAGTTAAAGTAGTTATGGAAGAAACTCGGCAATACATATATCTGAAACTGAAAATGCTATATGTTGGTATAGAGTCTAGAGAAATGTTACATACGGAATCATATTATTTTAGTAATTTCACAAAGTTTTACAGTCATCTTCTCAAAATAAGAGTCCAACTGTGTACTTTGACCAAGGGATAAAATGATAAGCTAGACTTAAATTCAAAAGGTTAATGGAATTATCTACAATAGCAGGAGGCAAATATTAGAGATAAAATGATAAGGTAGACTTAAATTCAAAAGGTTAATGAAATACCTCTTTCACCCTTCACCTCTTTCATTCCCTCACATACACAACAAATATTTCTCTTCAATTCATTGGCTGTGAATTCATCGGATAAACGAGTGTATATATGTAATCTGAGGTAATCTTCACTTCTAACATATTTTCGTAGTTAAAAAAACGAAATAAGCATGACTTGATACTTCAATTTAAAGTTAAAAGATCATTATAGAAAAATGTGATGATACATGCTATCCACCTTTTTCATATCATACTTTACCCTCACTATTCTATCTTTATCGATCTATCGTTTTCATATCATACTTTATTCTTTATTTACTTAACTCATTTAACACAATTTTTCTTAAATCGGGTATGAAAAGAAATGCCTCCACTACTATGGAACGGAGGGAGTACAAATCTACAACTGCATAATGAATTAGTTTTACATCCGGACCCACCTTTATTCCATTTTAATTCTCTACTCTTCCGCAAGAGCCGAATAGCATGCTCAAGGGTCTCACCATTCTATTATTCAATTTAAATACTTCAAATACTAAAAACATTTTCACAATATTAAAATGCATTAAAAATACCTGAAATAATATTACAAATTACTAAAAAATTATATAATTAAAATCCTAAAAATTACATAGGCTTCATAGGTGGCACAATATTGTTGATAGTATTCTTGTTCTTCGCGCTCCACTTCCACAATTATCTTGTTTGGATTCATTTTTTTGATTTAGAGAGTGTTTGAGTGAGAGAGGAAGATGTAGGTAAGAGCAATTTAAAAATATGAGAGAAGTATGAGTGAGATATAATTTGATGTAAAAAATGGATAATGAATGTGCGCATTTATAGATGATTTCGATATAAAAAAAATTGAAAAAAAGGTAAAAGAAAAATGGCTATATTTTTGGGAATCGAAAAATATATATAATTTTTAATTTTTGGGATTATCTTCGATTTAAAAAAAAATTCCTACGGAATTTCTGTTGGCCAATGGGGTTGCACCACGTAAGTGTGCTCTTCGGCCCGACAGTGCTCTTGCCAACGAGCACGTCCGTGCCGTCGGCAGGAGCACGGTACTCGCCGCGCCGACGGCTACTCTTGCATAAGAGCACCACTACAGATACTCTTAATGGTCCACAATTAGGTGAAGACAAGTGTACGCTGTACGCAGCAACATTGTTAATACGAAATTATGAAAACCATGGCATTTTTTAATTCTATTTTGTTGAACGTAGCCGGCCATAAAATTTAGTAATTCGATAAATGGCCATCACTACCATCTGACAAAGAGAACTACAATTAAGAAATAAAACATGCATCCATATAAAATATAGGGCGCACGTCACAAGGCTCGGAATAACTATGTAATAATTGTAAACAAATTTAAAATTTAAAATTTAAAATATAGGGGCACGTCACAACTCACAAGTAGTAGTAGAATAATTTTTAAAACTACATTACTGTCTACAGAAGAGAATTTGAGACTGTCACTCTACTAAAAAGAATTGCCAATTAGTGATGAAAATATCCGTCACTAAACAGTGAAATTTCTTCACTAAATAAGTTAGTAGCAGATCAAGTTTCAGCGATACTGTCACTATTAACATGTCAGTAAAAAAATTATTGACGGAACATGCGACTACATCGCTTAGTGATGGAAAGTCTGTCACTAATTATTGACTGACACATTTCCGTCACTAATCCTGTCACTAGTTGTTGAGCTTTTGAATGCTGTCACTAATTCCGTCACTATTTCGCGCTTTTAATAGTGCTCCACCAACTAATGAAACAAGGTCGAATTACCTAAGCTATTCTTCTCTATTACTATGTTATGTTTAACAAAACCCTCCCTACAAATCCGCCTGAGATGCACGGTGGCCGAGGCCACCGCGCACTCTTCCTCTCCCCTCATCGTCTCCCTCATCCCGGCTGCCCGTGCCCTCATCCCCTCCCCACCTTCCACCACCCTCCCGATCGCCTCCGCCACGTCATCCCCTTGGAAATCCCCGTTGTCATCCCTCGCCACCTCCACCCCGACCCCGGCCTCCACGAGCACCCTTGAATTCAACGGCTGATCCACCTTGAACGGGATACTGATCACCGGCACCCCAAAATACACACTCTCGATCATCGAACTCATCCCACAGTGACTCACAAACCCACAAACATTCTCATGCGATAAAATCTCCGCCTGTGGGGCCCACCCTTTCACAATCTTCCCTCTCTCTCCAACTCTCTCCTCAAACCCTAGCGGAAGATCAATTTCTTCTTCCTCTCTTTCTCCTAAGGGAAGCCTCACCACCCATATGAAGTTGGCTCTCGAAGCTTCTAGACCTTTAGCCATTTCATGAACTTGTTTCTTGTTTAAATAGTTCTCGCTTCCAAATGAGATGTAAATCGTCGACAATCTCTCTTTCTTGCTTAACCAATCCATTATGTCTGAATCTGTTTTTTCTGTGGTTATCGTTGTCGTTGTTGTTGTAATAAGCGGGCCCACCGGGACTATTTTCTTGTTACACAAGAGGGACAAGTAGTCCAAATATTTCCCTTCCAGGCCCCGCGACGTTTTCATCAGGATGACGTCGCGGGACCGCGTGAAGTGGGGAAGCCCCTCGCTGAGGTCGCTGTCTCCGAGATTGGAGTCAGCGGCCTGCTGAAGGGCTTCCATCTCGTGGGGGCGGAGGTAGAGCGCATCGTGGGGGAAGGGGGTGGTTTTTTTTAAGCAGAGGTGGTAGTAGAAGGAGTAGGCGGCTGCACCGGTGGCGGCGAAGTGGACGGCGGGGATTTCAAACTTGGCGGCGGCTTCGGCGGCCCAGGGCTGGAAGGCGTCGAAGATGAGGATGTCGGGGCGGAGAGAGGCGAGGATGGCGGAGAAGGCGGGCTTGGAGGCGTGGAACGTGTCGTGGAGGAGGGGCATGAGGTGTGGCGGCGCGTGCTTCGTGGTGTGGAGGTCCGGAGGGAGCTCCGGCGGAGAGGGGAGGTGGAGGGGGATGAGGGTGATGGGGAGGTGGTGAGGGATGGGGAGGGATTGGAGGATGATGGGAGTGGAGCAGAAGAAGATGGTGAAGTTGTGTTTGGTGAGATTCTTGGCTAGCTCAAGGTAGGGGAAGGCATGGCCATGAGCTAGCCATGGGAACATTAGGATGGAGAGACTTTCTTGATTTGACTCCATTTGATCAACACACACGCAAAATATGTTTTAATTTGTGGTGTATATGAGTTATACTATGAGGGGAGGGGGAGTTTGATTATATATATAATCAAAGTTTTGATGGTTTCAAGTCAAGTTGGAATAGTATATTAATGTATTATGTATAATATATCTATAAGCCGGCCGCTGCCTTGTTTGGATGTTACCAATATATTTTTTCTTCAAATCGAATTTACTCTTATTTAAGGTGTTTCTTTTGACAAGGAGAATAAGAAAATTATGTGTAGTAGGTTAAATGAAGTAAAATAAAATGTGAGAGAGTAAAGTAAAATAGAGAATAAAGTAATTAGAGTGATTATAATCCTTTTGTATATTAATTAATTAATTGATTAGAATAATAGTGATCTTTTGGAATCTAGCTATTCATACTTACACACATGCCATGTTTTATTTAATTAATAATGGTTTTTTAATTATTTTAATGCAAAAATGATGTAGTTGTTCATTAAAGTTAAAGTAGTTATGGAAGAAACTCGGCAATAATATATCTGAAAATGCTATATGTTGGTATTAGAGTCTAGAGAAAGGCTACATATGGAATCATATTATTTTAGTAATTTCACAAAGTTTTACATATTCATCTTCTAAAAATAAGAGTCCAACTGTGTTAAAAAAACGAAATAAGCATGACTTGATACTTCAATTTAAAGTTAAAATATCATTATCGAAAAATGTGATGATAAATGCTATCTATCTTTCTACTTTACTTTCACTGTTCTCTCTTTATCTATCTATCTTTTCCATATATCCTACTTTATTCTTCATTTACTTAACTTATTTAATACAATTTTTCTTAAATCGCGTATCGAAAAGAAATGCTTCCACTACTATGGAACGGAGGGAGGGAGTACAAATCTACAACTACATGATGAATTAGTTTTACGTAAATTCTTTAATACTTAATGGTCTACAATTAGGTGTAGACAACCTTGTCAATACCAAACTATAAAAATCATGGCATTTTTTTAATTCTATTTTGTTGAACGTAGCCGGCCATAAAATTTAGTAATTCGATAAATGGCCATCACTACCATCTGACAAAGAGAACAACAATTAAGAAAGAAAACATGCATCAATATAAAATATATAAGGACGCACGTCACAAGGCTCGGAATAAATATGTGATAATTGTAAACAAATTTAAAATTTAAAATATAGGGGCACATCACAACTCACAAGTAGCACTATAATTTTTAAAATTACATTACAGTCTACAGAAGAGAATTTGAGACTGTCACTCTACCTAAGCTATTCTTCTCTATTATGTTTTGCTAAACAAAACCCTCCCTACAAATCCGCCTGAGGTGCGCGGCGGCCTCGGCCACCGCGCACTCTCCCTCTCCCCTCATCGTCTCCCTCATCCTGGCAGCCCGCGCCCTCATCTCCTCCCCACCTTCCACCACCCTCCCGATCGCCTCCGCCACGTCATCCCCTCGGAAATCCCCGTTGTCGTCCCTGGCCACCTCCACACCGACCCCGGCCTCCACGAGCACCCTCGAATTCAACGGCTGGTCCACCTTGAACGGAACTCCGATCACCGGCACCCCAAAATACACACTCTCGATCATCGAACTCATCCCACAGTGACTCACAAAGCCACAAACACTCTCATGCGACAGAATCTCCGCCTGTGGGGCCCACCCCTTCACAATCTTCCCTCTCTCTCCAACTCTCTCCACAAACCCTAGCGGAAGATCAATTTCTTCCTTTCTCTCCCCTAAGGGAAACCTCACCACCCATATGAAGTTGGCTCTCGAAGCTTCTAGACCTTTAGCCATTTCTTGAACTTGTTTCTTGTTCAAATAGTTCTCGCTTCCAAATGAGACGTAAATTGTTGACGATCTCTCTTTCTTGCTTAGCCAATCCATGATGTCTGAATCTGTTTCGTCTGTTGTTGTCGTTGTCGTTGTTGTTGTAATAAGTGGGCCCACAGGGACTATTTTCTTGTTACACAAGAGGGACAAGTAGTCCAAATACTTCCCTTCCACGCCCCGCGACAACGTTCTCATCAGGATGACATCGCGGGACCGCGTGAAGTGGGGAAGCCCCTCACTGAGCTGGTCGCTGTCGGTGTCGCTGTCTCTGAGATTAGAGCCAACGGCCAGAAGAGCTTCCAGCTCGTGGGGGCGGAGGTAGAGCGCGTCGTGGGGGAAGGGGGTGTTTTTTTTAAAGAAGAGGTGGTAGTAGAAGGAGTAGGCGGCGGCGCCGGTGGTGGCGAAGTGGACGGCGGGGATTTCAGACTTGGCGGCGGCTTCGGCGGCCCAGGGCTGGAAGGCGTCGTAGATGAGGATGTCGGGGTGGAGGGAGGCGAGGATGGCGGAGAAGGCGGCCTTGGAGGCGTGGAACGTGTCGCGGAGGAGGGTCATGAGGTGTGGGGGCGCGTGCTTCGTGGTGTGGAGGTCCGGAGGGAGCTCCGGCGGAGAGGGGAGGTGGAGGGGGACGAGGGTGATGGGGAGGTGGTGAGGGAGAGGGAGGGATTGGAGGATGATGGGAGTGGAGCAAAAGAAGATGTTGAAGTTGTGTTTGGTGAGATTCTTGGCTAGCTCAAGGTAGGGGAAGACATGGCCATGAGCTATCCATGGGAACATTAGGATGGAGAGACTTGCTTCATTTGACTCCATTTGGTAAACACAAACACAAACTATATCACTAGTTTGTGGTGGGAGTTTGATTATGTATATAATCAATGTTTTGATGCTTCCAAGTCATGAATGTATTCCCTCTCCCGCTTTAGTAGTCTCATTGACTTTTCTGCCCTCTTTTTGTAAAAATAATAAAAATAATTAAAATGAAGAAATAGTAAAGTAAGAGAGACAATGGTGTAGATAATACTCTTCTCTATATTATTCTCTCTCTTAATTTATCATTTCTCCTCTTTAATTAATTTTTTTATCATTATTATAAAAAGATGATAAAAAAGTTAATAGGACTGCTAAAGCGGGACGGATGGAGTACAATATTTCTATAAGCCGGCTGCCTTGCTTGGATGTTACCTATAGTACTATTTTTTCAAATCGAATATATTCTCTCGCACCTTATTAAAGGGTGTTGCTTTTCACACGGAGAATTAAAAAAATTATGTAGAGTGGACTAAACGAAGATAAAATAAAATATAAGAGAATAAAGTAGAATAATGGATTAAATAAAAGTGATTATATATTTTATTTATGGTCATAAAAGGATATGATTTAATGATGCAAATTTTGGTCAAACTATACCTAAAATGATTTAATAATTATATTCTCTCCGTCTTATAGAAATAAGTCATATTTTCTTTTTCATCCATTCCATAGAAATAGTCTATGTTCATTTATGATAATTTTTTTTACTTTATCATTTATGGATTCCACCATTTGCACAATTTCAACTACTTTTTTTCCTCTCTTTTACTCCTCCGTTCCATAAAGAGTGTCTCACTTTTGACCGGAGACGGGTTTTAAGAAATGTAATAAAAAGTAGTGGAATGTGAGTCCTATTTTTATATATTAGTTTTATATTAAAATGTAAGTAGGAATGAGTTAGTGGAATACGAGATCTACTACAAAAATGATAAAAAGTGAAATGAGACAAATTTTGTTGGACGAACGTAAATGGAAAAAATGAGACGATCTTTATAGAACGGAGGGTGTACTTCACACTTATGAATAGTTTATTTATATGACCGAATTGAAGGAGTATTAGTTTTTAATAGATGACAGGAAAGGAGTGGACAATTTCTATATCAGATCTATACGTGATTTAATGTCTATCATTAAGAATATACTACTAATAAAGACTATTTGTATTATAATATGTGTGTGCGCGATACGTGTATGCTATAATTTTAACATTTCTTTGATACATTCAGTGTGATGTAAGATTTTAATATGTTTATCAATTTTGATATAAGTATTTGCGAAAAGTATTATAATATGTGTGTGCGCGAAATGTGTATGCTATAATTTTAATATTTAATTTCTTTGACACATTGAGTGCGATGTAAGACGTAATTATGTTTATATCACTGCACTAAGTATTTGCGAAAATCGTGGGCATTATTGAATCAATAGAAAATAACCAATGGAAAAGAAAAGTCTCAACTGAATTGACATATGATGCTAATAATAGAGTTAAAGGCTAAAATTAATCTCAAATATATAATTATTTTACCTTTTTTTTTTATCATAAACTTTATCTTTCGAATTTTTTAGTTCTTTATATATGAAAAGTTGATCATTTTGGTCCTCTGTCAATAGTTCCATTAATTTTTTAACAGTCAACACGTTTTGTCCAATTTTGACCCGATTAGAATCTTAATTATGATTTTTAAGTCACTAATTATTTCCTAATTATTTTAACAAATATATTCATTAAAAAATAGAAATAAATAAAAAATAAAATGAAATACGTCTCTCTCTCTCTCTCAACATTTCACTCAATTCAACGGAATCTTCCTCCGATCAGCGACCGACGGCGAATAGGCAGTCGACGGTGAAACCTAGGCCTAGAGCTAACCTCCGATCGGGATCGGGATCCTGTTCCTCCACATGGTGGAGCGCCTCAATTGGGTGGATTCCGTTTACCTGTCGATGGCAACAGTGGGATATGACTCAACTTTATTTTACCCAAATAATACCCGCAAGTGTACGGGGTTATCGTAGCAAACAGCAAGCAAGAGTATATCGTATCCCACAGAGACAATTTAGTGTAAACCTAAGTACCACGAACAAATTTCAACTACTATCCAGACGATCGAGAATTTTGGTTTTAAACTAACAAATACTAAAAGCATATAAAAACAAAGATTAAAATAAAACATTAAACAAGAGAATAAAGAAGCAAGTTGTAAAAATGATAGAGAAATATGCAGAATTCAAGGATCCGATGCACAACTCATAGCCTAACCCAATTGAAACCGATTTACAATTTAAAGTCTCCAGAATTGTTGAATCAGTCACAAATATAGATTAAACCCCCTCCCGAGGTGAGAAATCCGTAGATTAGGTGTAATAATTGAAGTCCCCTTCTAATTCTTAGACCTAACTCCTAATAGTTCGATTAGATTAAAGATCCCACTCAAAACCTCAACTCTCCCGAGTTTTATGAATTAAGGTGTGAATAATTCTTCTTCCAAGGTTAAATATTTCATCTCCCGATTATTCTAAGAAACCCTACACTCCCAATTGGTGATCAAGCAATTGTTAGGAAAAAGCACAAGGATAATTCAAACAATTGCAAGAGCAAGATAAAAACGAAGTCAATTGGATTAAAACTATAAATCAATGCATCTTCACCAAGAATTCTACATAAAAGATGTTTTTAGCTACTCATGTTCATGGTAGAAAACAAATAGAAACAAGGAAAAATAGTGGAAATCATGATGCGAATCGCAATTGGCGGAGGAATTGAAGCTTGAATCTTCAATCTTCTTCCAAGAGTTCTTCACAAAAAGAGAGCGTGTTTTTTGTCGCTTGTCGAGAATGCTTCAGAATTGACCTAATTCTTCCTTCTTATTCCCCTCTTCAAAAATAGCGTTTCTGCTTTGAAAAACGTCAGACTGACGGACCCGGCCGGGTGGAATTAATCCACTGGAAATTCACCCGGCCGGGTGGGACTTCTTTGGTACTCTCTGGAATCTCGCAGGCATAATTACGCCACCCGGCCGGGTGGATTTATAGGGTAATAATTCACCCGGCCGGGTGGGAATTTCTGAACAGCGCAGTGTTCGTATAACGGCCATAACTTCTTCTACCGAACTTCGTTTGAGGCGTGCGAGATACCCACGCGAAGATCTTTCAAAGTAGAAGAGATTGATATGCATTAGGGGCTTATTGGACTTCAAAATATCCAGTAAATATTGTCTCAAACCAAGGCTGCTGCACATCCACATATTTTGTACCTTTTTCTACACATTCTTAACAAAATGGTCAACATACCAACATAATAGAAAAGTAGATATAAACACGTCCAATAATAGACAAAATATGATCAAATTCATACATAACCACCCTCTAAAACCATATAAAATCCAAGTATGTCAGGGTACGACGACAAGGCGTTCAAGACGATAATGGGGAGGCTGGTCGGTGTGACGTCGGTGTGACTGCTGCTGACCACATCGGGAATGACGGTGGGGGATTTGTGCTGCTGTCGACGCTGGCGGTGGCGCGTTCGCTGCTGACCTCAACAACAATGGCTTCATTAGGTAAACACTAATCCTAATCCCTAATTCGTGCTTACTGTTAATTTTTTTTTGTCAATGTGTTGATGGATTTGAAATTGGGGCAATAAATTGGAGTATGTGATCTACAAATTGAAGGATGTTCTCGATGTTGAGAGGAGGTCCCGTCGTCTGCCTTGTATTTCATTTTATTATTTATTTATTTATTTATTTATTTCTGTTTTTTAATGGATATATGATATATTTGTTAAAATAATTAGGGAATAATTAGTGACTTAAAAATCATAATTAAGATTCTAAACTGGTCAAAATTGGGCAAAACGTGTTGACTGTTAAAAAATTAACAGAACTATTGACGGATGACCAAGATGATCAAATTTTCATATGTGCAGAACCAAAAAATTCAAAAAATAAAGATTAGGATCATAAAAATAAAATGATCCTATGTATAGGACCAATTTTGGACTTTAACTCCTAACATTAATTAGAACAAGTTGTGAATAAAAGAAACGAGAAATTCTCCTTCCATTCATTCTTCCGCCGCCGGATTCAGTCACCGCCGCCGACCATTTCCATCTGCGGTATATCTCTCTAATTCATTTGTCTACTCATTACTAATTCTAATCCAAGTATTTATGATGAAAGTTTACAGTAGAATTTTTGTATAGGTTTGAATTCTAGAAATTAATCAACACATTGAAATTTGGTTGGGGAAGATGTTGACCGAGACTCTGTGAAAATTAATTTTGGAGATTTATCTTGTTTGAATCAAATAATGAACCTTCATCTTCATTATTTGTTAGTTAATGCATGGGCCTTCATCTTCATTATTTTAGTATTGAGGTTTCATCTTCATCAGACAATAAATTTTTATCGTTGTTATTATGTTCGTATTTAAATAGTTATTAATCTTTCCTTTTTTATTTTAATTTGTTCATAAAAATTAATCTATTTGCATTTTTGATAATATGGTCAATCATTTGTCCCCTTTTTCAATTCTATTTATTCTCTTTCAGTTATTTTTTAATATTTTCTTCATTTTACATTAAAACCTAAGTTGACCACCAAAATTATTGTTCACCCACCGACAGTGTATTATTTTTATAATATTTAATTTTATTTTCAAAATTCCTTATTAGTATTAGCATCACATCTTGCAGAGTCCACAGTCCATATTTAATGGAATTATCTACAACGTAACAATTAGGAGATAAATATTAAAGATACTACTATGTCCGAACAAGTACATATATAAAGACTCTTATTGCACTCCCTCACACACATAAGAACTATTTATCTTTGGGCTTATTTGAAGGTGAATTCGTCAGATCGTAAGCAATTGTAATCTGAGGTAATCATCAATTCTAACTTATTTTCGTAGTTTAAATACTGTTGAATTTTATAATTTGATAGTTGCTATGTTTCGAAAATTTCGCAGAATCATGGCCGGAGAGAAACAAGAAAGCTTCAAAATCCTAATGTTTCCATGGCTAGCTCACGGCCACATCATCCCATACCTCCAACTCTCCAAAAACCTCATAGCAACACATGACAACTTCACCATCTACCTCTGCTCCACCGCCGTCAACCTCCACCACCTCTCCAAACACGCCACCGCCTCTCTCCAACTAGTAGAGCTCCACATGCCATCTCCCCCCGAGCTCCCTCCCCACCTCCACACCACCAAGAATCTCTCCTCCCACCTCATTCCAACCCTCATCAAGGCCTTCCAGGAATCAACCCCCAGCTTCACTCAAACCCTCCAAACCCTAACTCCAGACCTCATCATATTCGACATTTTCCAGCCGTGGGCCCCCAAGATCGCCTCTTCCATGGGGATACCTAGCGTTTACTTCTCAACCTCCGGCGCCTCCTCCATTTCCTACTACCACCACATCTACACGTACGCAACTGGCGCCGGATTCCCATTTCCGGCACTGAGCCTTCCGGAGTCGCACATAGCCCGGATGAAGAACCGGGGTCCGCTGATTATCAAAGATGCGGATGATGACTTTGCCTTTGGGATTTACAGAATATCCACGGACTTTGTATTGGTGAAGAGCTGTAGATGTGTTGAAGAGAAATACGTAGACTATCTTTCGACCTTATGCAAGAAAAGGATCGTTTGCACTGGTCCATTGATTGCTTCCGATGCTGATGAGGATGACATGTTTGAGAAGTCGGAAATCATGGAGTGGCTGAACAAAAAGGAGGTTGGTTCCACCATATACATCTCCTTTGGGAGTGAATGCTTTTTATCTAAAGAGCAGATTGGGGAGATAGCAAAAGGGTTGTTGTTGAATAAAGATGTGAACTTTTTGTGGGTGGTGAGGTTCCCATTTGAGGAGAGGGAGAGGAGGATCGAGGAAGAGATGCCGGTAGGGTTTCTTGAAGCGGTGGGTGAGAGGGGTTTGGTGGTGACGGGATGGGCGGCGCAGAGGAGGATATTAGGCCATCCGAGTGTTGGAGGGTTTATGAGCCATTGTGGGAGGAGCTCGGTGACGGAGAGCTTGTATTTTGGGGTTCCGGTGGTGGCAGCGGCGATGAATGTGGAGCAGCCACTGAATGCGCAGTGGATGGTGGAGTTGGGGGCGGGGGTGGAGGTTGAGAGGGAGGGTGGGGTAGGGGTGTATTTAGGGGAGGAGATTGGGAGGGCGATTGAGAAGGTGATGGTGGTGGAGAAGGAGGGTTTGAGGAATAGGGCTAGTAGGTTGAGTGAGGTGATGAGAGAGAAGGAGGGAGAGGAGGTGAGAGAGGTTGCTTGTGGCCTTTTGGACATTTGTGTCAAGAACAAGAAGATATGACATGAGGAGGGTTTGCTTGATTTGTTTGGTTTGATGGAGAGCAACAACATTTGAACTTTTTTTTTTTATTATTGAAGATTGATTGTAACTGCATTCCTATTATGTTCATATATGGTGTTTGTTATAAGTTGAGATTTGATCCATTGCACTCTAATTAGTAATTACCATCACTTTTTGCATGCTTTTGTGTAAGGATTGAGGTTTGGTTCGATCTGATTGGTTGAATAAGTGTGTGGAAAGACAATTTTGTGACTCATTACACACTCATAAATGTAGATTTGCATATGGAAGTAATTTAAAGACTCCCATTTTCCTATTTTACTTTTTAATTATATTTATACTTAGGTTTTATTAAGGTTGATACGATAATCCTTTTGCATATTAATTAATTATGGTTTATTCAAATAATTATGGTTTTTAATTATTTTAATGCAAAAATAATGCAGTTGTTCATTATGATTATAGTTTAAGTAGTATGGAAGAAACCCGTCAATACATACATTTAAAAATGCTACATGTTGGCAATGGTGGATCCAGAAACTAAATATCGTGGGATCGAACAAGATAGTAAATATTTAAAATAATCATTTTTTTATAAACATATATTTTAATTTAAATAATCTATGTGAGGTATCTTAAAATAACTTTCCCCACTTTCTTCGTCCCATTATAAGGGAGACGTTTCTTTTGAATACAGAATTTAAGAAAAAAGATGTTTATGTGGAGGAAGAATAAAGTGAGGTGAGATAAATATAAAAGTGAAAATAGATAATAAAGTAAGAGAGAACAATCGTGTCTTGACAAAAAAATAACATTCCTTAGTTATGACGTACTAAAAAAGAATATGAGTCGCTGACTTTTTGGCAAGCTGGTTGTCAGGTCGGGATTCAAGTTTGTACCTACATGATGAGCCACCAATTGGGGTACGGAACTTGTTATTGAGCGATTATTTGGGAACCTCATATGTTCGAGCTGGACATGCTGTAATATTTTCTTAAGGGCTATGCCCTCTCTTATAACCAAAAAAAAAGAGAAATAATAGGAGAGAGAATAAAGTAAAAAAGAGAGGCAGCGTGTTGTTTTTGTCATAAAAGAAAATGTATCACTTATAATGGGAAGCCCCAAAAATTAATACGCTTCCCTTGTAATGAGATGGTAATTTTTCTATAACATCCCAAATTTTTAAATATAAAAAAAACTGAATATAGATATCTATACAGTATGTAAAAGGGGAGTTTTGGGAGGTTTTGAATAAGCATTTTATGCTAAGGGATGTAAATGCAATTAATATAAAATTTAGAAATTAATTCTAATAAATATATAATCATACTTAGTTGGTTACCACATTTTGTGGAGATTAGTTTTAGTTTCCCATGTTTTATATACACGTGAGTGAGTGGGAGATTAGCATAGATAATTTGATTCAATATTTTTGTATTGCAATTAGGAGATTCACCGATTTTTGAATTGACAAAATATACTCTGCATTGCTTTGCCTCTTCTAAACATGTATGGCCGTCGCCGTGATTTCTTCAAAATTCTACCATCGGAAATCACCACACACATCCTCTCTCGCCTCCCCGATCTCCGCACCGTTTCAATCAGCAAATGCAACAACTTTCATCGACATTATCGTGACTATTCTTCTTCCTCCACTTGGTGTTTTCCTCAAGTTTGGCTATGGAGTACTTCTATTTCTCTTTCTAATTAATATTTTTTTCTTTAATTTGATAGTATACAATTACTACTATATTTATATTTGAATTTAGTGAAATTAACAGGTTGAGTTTTGGATTTGCTTCTTATTGACGCTTCTTTTGGTTACATTCATGAAATCAATTATGCTACATATATTCTGGCCCAGTAGACATATTCACCTCCTAAAGTGGGACGGATGGAGTATTAATTATTGATTTTGTTCTTTATTTTATTGTAGTTTTAGGCGAGGATCCTATTCCATGATTTATTGTTTAAACATTATATTAAGTGATTTGTTTCAAATTTGTTATACTTCAATGTTGATTTGTATAGATTTTTTATTCTCATATAACTAAAATTGTTACTCATATTGTTCATGGTTAATATTGATTCTAATTTGTTTAATTAATTAGAATTAAAAATTTAGTACAGGCATGATACTAGTTAAAGGTTTAAAATTTAAATTATAAAACTAAAATTAAAAGAAATTAAGAAATATTTACTTGTGTTTAATTTAGATAAGTTGATTTTGATCATATAAAAAAATTCAAAGCCCATTTAATAATTAGATAACAATTTAAGATATTTAATCTTTTAAATTTAGTCAAATTATGTGGGCATGTATCTTTTAATTCACGAGTAATTATAGGGAAAAGAAAACAATAGTGACATCTCCATTATCATTTCTCTCTCTCCGAAAGCAAAAACCGCAAGGACTCCAACTCCTTCGTTCTCGCAACAAGCTGCCTCACATCCTTCCTTTTTCTATGTCCAGTCTCCTCGTCATCTCACACTGCGTGAGGTGGGGGCGGAATCACAGATGCCGAAGGGTTGGAGGCGGAAGAAAATAGCTTCCTGGTGGCACTCCGTGGCCGGTGATGGGGTCGGCCGATCCCGGCTGACCCCACCTGGATCCGCCGTTGCATGTTGGTATAGAGTCTAGAGAAATGTTGAATATGGAATCATATTATGAGAAAATAAAGGATACAAAGAAAAATATAGAAATAATAGCAACTTTGTACACACTATCAACAAGTATAAGGGCATTTTGGTAATGTTTTACAGTTTTAAATTTTTATCTTCTGAAAATAAGAGTCCAGCCGTGTACTTTGGAGAAGAAACACTAGGGCCGTGTTTGGTTGTCAGGATTCTGTCTGGAAAAGTAATCTGATTCCTTAAATTTTAAATTTCTGTGTTTGTTTCAGTTTTTAATCAAACTGGGAAAATAATCAGAATCCGAAAACAAGGAAAGTTAGTACAATTTTTCAGGATTCTGAATCCTAGCTTTTCTTAGTTATTCTTTTTCCCGGTTTTAGCATTATCTATATACATAATGCAATATAGTATAGTTTTATTATTATTATTAATATTATTATTATTATTATTACTTAGAATGTTTTAAAAATAATTTGAAAATATAAATCATACTACTTAATTTTAGAAAATAAATAACTATGATTAAAATTATCATATTTATAACTTATTTTATATAATTCATAATAATAATTAATAATTTATTAAATAATTAAAATATAATTATATAATATAAATCATATGATAAATAATAATTAATATTTTTATAAATTAATAATTAATCAATAAAGTTATAGTGTAATTTTCATTTATTAAATTTATTCACTTATAACATCCTTAAATATTATAATTATAATACTAATTATTATTATTATTATTATTATTATTATTATTATTATTATTATAAATGAGTATAATATTTCAAACTATAATTATATGTATTATTTTCTATTATGATAGATAATTCATATTTAAACTATCCATTGTAATAATAAATATAATAATATAATTATTATTATTTGTATTTAATAGTTTATTAAGAATTTAATTATTAATTTTTTATAAATAAAAAATAATAAGTATATTTTTAGTTTGGTGTTTAAATTAAATTTAAATTTAAAATCTTGATATTTTCCAAACACAGGAAAGTAAAGTTACTAGGAATCATATTCCCGGGATTCATTTTTCCAGGAATCATTTTCCTTGCCAACCTTACTTTCCCGTCAACCAAACATGGTCTAAGGTAATTATACATTCTTAAAAAGTAATGGACTCCAAGAGAAGAAGGTAAATTAAGAAGCATATAAAAATAACTAATTTTTTACCTTTTCTTCCAAGAAGAGGTAAAGATATTTTCTCAAAATGAAATAAGGTATAATACCTCCCCAAATACCTTTTCCACTAGAGCATGAAATTTTATCAAGAAGAGGTAAATATGATAGTTATTTCTCTTTACCTCTCCATTACCCTTTCCATTGAGATGCTCTAAGAACATCTCCAAGGGAAGAAGTAAATGTAGAACTAATATAACTACCATATTTATCTTTTTTTTTCATGAAAAATCATTCTCAAGAGAGGTATTTGAGAAGGTAATATACATTTTCCCATTTTAAAGAGGTATATTTACCTCCCCATCAATGCAGAGGTAAAATTTTATAACTACCATATTTACCTTCTTTTAATGAAAAATCATTCTCCAATAGAAATGGTTTTAATGCATTTTTAAAATGGTATATTTCATTTTTTAAGAAGGTAAATAAATGATATACCTTTTTTATGTACCTTCTCTCTAAGGAGATGCTCAAAATGATAATTATCACTTAAATTCAAAAGGTTAATGGAATTCTCTACATTATTAGGAGGCAAATATTAGAGATAAAATGATAAGGCAGACTTCAATTATAAAGGTTAATCAAATACCTACCAAATTAGGAGATAAATATTAAAGAATATTCCAGATACCATTTAACAAGAATAAAAAGAACTTCACCGTTCACCTCTTTCACTCCCTTACATACACAAGAAATATTCCTCTTCAATTTATTGGCTGTGAATTCGTCGGATAAACGCGTGTATATTGTAATCTGAGGTAATCTTCACTTCTAACATATTTTCATAGTTAAAAAAAAATGAAACAAGCATGATTTTACACTTACATTTAAAGTTAAAATATCATTATAGAAATGTGTTGATGGAGAAATTAAATTATCTGATGATATATGATGTGATTATATGATATCAAGTGCTAATTAAGTGATGTTGAATGCCATGATATGATGTCAAATGGTCAAGGTGGTGATATGTGAAAATTCTATGCTTATTTGAGAACATGTCTTGTAAATGACTTATATGTGAAATAAGATAATCACTTGGAAATGAGCTTAACCTAAAAGCATGTTACTTTAATTGGAGAATTGTGTTCTAGTTCTTTTAGTGATTGATTCGCTACTAGGTTGAAAAGTTCATTCTGTGATTATCCCTTATTTCTTGCAATTGCAATTCGTTTATGTTATCACTTTAATGTTTTAATGGTTTTAAGAGGCTCTAAAAATGGACTAATATGCCATGATTTATGGTGCTGTGAAACATGGATTTTAATTCACCATAGTCTATAGTGAATTAAGCAGGGATTGATACAAAATATAAATAGGCTTACAAAAAAAGGACAGAAAAGTCAATGGTACTACTAAAGCGGGACGGAGGAAGTACATTGTTATGCATCAAGATTGTATATTCAAACCAAGTTTTTTATTCTATTCCAACCAGTTTCTTCCATATTAATAGGAGATGGAGTTTTAATTTTACTTAAGATAGCACCAATTTCTTATTGTAACGGTTCCCTATTGTTTCTTTCAGGAAATCAGGACAGGACAGAGAGATGGCTAAAAACGGAGTTTCATCAATGGAGGGAAACCAAAGTATGTATAGCATTCTAATGTTTCCATGGTTGGGGCATGGACATGTATCCCCTTATCTTCAACTAGCCAAGAATCTCTCTAAGAGAAACTTCAAAATGTACTTTTGTTCAACACCAGTCAGTCTCGATTCCGTCAGAGGAGCTCTTGCAAGGAGCTCAGATGGCGCCACGATCCATCTAGTCGAGCTTCATCTCCAATCATCACCCGAGCTTCCTCCAGAGTACCACACAACGAAAAATATACCACCAACTCTCATTCCCAAACTCATTGAGGCCTTTAACAAGTCAAAATCCAGTTTCTCTACCATACTTTCCTCCCTAAAACCTGATATGGTGATCTACGACAGATTGCAGCCGTGGGCGGCCACAGCCTCCTCGTCTCTAGGCATTCCCGCCATTAATTTTACACCAGGAGCAGCTTTTGTGCATGCATATTACTACCACCACTGGACAAACTCACCTTTCCCTTATGATGCATTAAATCTTCAAGACTACAAAGAAAGGCAAATGCCCTCAGAAAACGCGGTCGTGTCAAAGATCATCCAGGACGATGATCAAAATCCTGGATCTGCTCATTTCAAGCTATCTCAAGACATTATCTTGGTAAAGACAAGCAGAAGTTTCGAAGAGAAGTACATTGACTACTTATCTGTCTTGCTGCAGAAAACAATTGTCCCTGTCGGTCCACTTATTGCACGAGCAACGAATGAGGATGATGATTCAGGTATCTTGCAATGGCTGAGCAGCAAGAGCCGGTTTTCGACTGTTTTCATCTCTTGTGGGAGTGAGAACTACTTTTCCAAGGATCAGATGCAAGAGGTAGCTAAGGGGCTGGAGATATCCAAGGTGAACTTCATATGGGTTGTGAGGTTTCCTAAAGGGGAGAGAGTTTCTCTAGATGAGATGCTGCCAAAGGGATTTCTCGACCGAGTGGGAGAGAGAGGCCGGATTATTCAAGGATGGGCACCACAGGATGATATTCTAGCACATCCTAGTATTGGTGCTTTTGCGAGTCATTGTGGTTGGAGCTCTACACTCGAGAGCATTCATTTTGGTGTGCCGGTTATATGCATACCTTTCAAGCTCGACCAGCCACTGAATGCTAGGTTAATGGTGGAGGCCGGTGTGGCTGTGGAGGTGGCAAGGGATGGAAGTGGAAAATTTAGCAGCCAAGAGTTTGCCAATGCAATCAAGAAGGTGATTGTTGAGGAATCGGGCCAAGAAATGAGGGTGAAGGCTGCAGAACTGAGTGAGAAAATGAAAAAGGAAGATGAAGGTGTGATGAATGAAGCAGCAGAGCAACTGAGGAAAATTTGCTTGGAACATAAGCAGAAGAAGTAGTAACACCTTCTAAAACCAAACATATGAAATGAGCTTCATATAATCGAAGATTATTTTCTTTGCAGGGCTGCAACATTTCATACTGCCAAAATCTAGACTGAGAAATCTTCTTTCATAGACTACTAAATTCCAGTGTGATTTAAATATAATCAAATTTATTTCAAAGCAATCCAGCCACAAAATTTGCTTTGAAACTCAATCAACTTTTGTTAACATGAAATGCTTGAATCATGTATATTGACGAACGAACAGAAATGGTAACAAAATCGAGCAACAGTATTCTAAAACGGAATGCAATCAAATAAATCAGATAGCTAATATTCAAAATAGCTCCGCTGAATTACACTGATTCAGTTGATTTAGCCCCTAAAACAGTCGGAAACCTAAAAGTACAATTCAATTCTGATCAGCATAAATCAAAGTCGCTGACAATTAAAATTATTAAGCGTGATAATAAGTGATGAAATTTGATGGAATTATCTACAAAAATCAATAAAAAAGTTGATGGAATTATCTACAAAAATCAGGAGATAAATATTAAAGAATATTCTGAGTAATATGCACTCCGATCCTTAATAATTGTCCCTTTTTTTCTTTACGGTTGTGGGGTTGAAGACATTGTTTGATTTTATTAAGAAAAATAAAAGAAAAAGTAAGTGGAATGTGAATTATACTAATATATAATTTTAATTTTATAGCAATGGTTAATGGAATGAATTAGTAAAATATTGAGTCCATTTGTTAATTATAGTAAAAATGAAATGAGATAACTAATGGGGTCCGGACAAAAATGTTAAAGGATTAATAGTCATTTAAATCATGAAATGTGGTAGTCTGTACCATAAACTTTAAAATTGGAATATTAAATCATGAATTTTTAATTTTTCTCAATTATCTCATCCATTCACAAAATGTCATCTTTTAATAATTTTCAAAACGACATGTTTTATTAATATATATATATATATATATATATATATATTTATATTCCTTTATTTTATAATTTCTCTTCTTATTTTATTGAAATATTGTCATTTGTAACATTAACAAAGGTGTTGATTTGTCCATAGATTAAAAAAAAAAAAAAACTTTGTCATTTTAATAATTATAATTATTAATGGGCTGGAGGGTGTATGTAACAATAATAAAAAGACTTTAAAGATGAAATGAGAGATAAAATGATAAGATTGACTTTACTATTGTTGTGAAACAATAATAAAAGACTTTAAAGATGAAATGAGAGAAAATGGTAAGTTTGACTTTACTATTGTTATGAGAGATAAAATGATAAGATTGACTTTATTAAAAAGTTAATGGAATTATCTACAATAATAGTAGGAGATAAATATTAAAGATACAACTATGTACTAACAAGGAATATATAAAGACTCCCATTGCACTCCCTCACACACACAAGAGCTATTTATCATTGGGCTTATTTGAAGGTGAATTTGTCAGATCTTAAGCAATTGTAATCCGAGGTAATCATCAATTCTAGCTTATTTTCCTAGTTTAAATTCTGTTGAATTATATAATTTGATAGTTGCTATGTTTCGAAAATTTCGCAGAGTCATGACCGGAGAGAAACAAGAAAGCTTCAAAATCCTAATGTTCCCATGGCTAGCTCACGGCCACATCTTCCCATACCTCCAACTCTCCAAAAACCTCATAGCAACTCACAACTTCACCATCTACCTCTGCTCCACCGCCGTCAACCTCCGCTACCTCTCAAAACACGCCACCGCCTCTCTCCAACTAGTAGAGCTCCACATGCCATCCCCCCCCGAGCTCCCTCCCCACCTCCACACCACCAAGAACCTCCCCTCCAGCCTCATCCCAACCCTCATCCACAACTTCCAAGAATCAACCCTCAGCTTCACACAAACCCTCCAAACCCTAACCCCGGACCTTGTCATCTTCGACACTTTCCAGCCGTGGGCCCCCAAGATCGCCTCTTCCATGGGGATACCTAGCGTCTACTTCTCTGTCTGCGGCGCCTCCTCCATCTCCTACCTCCACCACCTCCACACGTATGGAACCAACGATGGATTCCCATCTCCGGCAATGAGCATGCCGGAGTCAGAGATAGCCCGGATGAGGAACCCGGTTCGGCCGAATATAAAGGGGGCAGATGATGACTATCCCTTTGGGAATTATAGAATATCCACCGACATTGCATTGGTGAAGAGCTGTAGATGTGTTGAAGAGAAATATGTGGACTATCTTTCGACCTTAAGCAAGAAAAAGATCGTTTGCACTGGTCCAATGATTGCTTCCGATGCTGACGAGGACGACATGTTCGAGAAGTCTGAAATCATGGAGTGGCTGGACAAGAAAGAGGCTGGTTCCACCATATACATCTCCTTTGGGAGTGAATGCTTTTTATCTAAAGAGCAGATTGGGGAGATAGCAAAAGGGTTGTTGTTGAATAAAGATGTGAACTTTTTGTGGGTGGTGAGGTTCCCATTTGAGGAGAGAGACAGGAGGGTTGAGGAAGAGATGCCGGTAGGGTTTCTTGAAGCGGTGGGGGAGAGGGGTTTGGTGGTGACGGGATGGGCGGCGCAGAGGAGGATATTAGGGCATCCGAGTGTTGGAGGGTTTATGAGCCATTGTGGGAGGAGTTCGGTGACGGAGAGCTTGTATTTTGGGGTTCCGGTGGTGGGGGCTGGGATGAACGTGGAGCAGCCGTTGAATGCGCAATGGGTGGAGGAGCTTGGGGCGGGGGTGGAGGTTGAGAGGGAGGGTGGGGTAGGGGTGTATTATGGGGAGGAGATTGGGAGGGCGATTGAGAAGGTGATGGTGGTGGAGAAGGAGGGTTTGAGGAGTAGGGCTAGGAGTTTGAGTGAGCTGATAAGAGAAAAGGAGGGAGAGGAGGTGAGAGAAATGGCTTCTAGGCTTTTGGACATTTGTGTCAAGAACAAGAGGATGGCATGAGTTCATTTGTTTGGTTTGATTGATCAACAACATTAGAGTTGTTCTTGTTGTTGTATTTTTTTGTTTTGTTGAAGATTGGGGAATTGGTTCAAGCTGATTGGTTAAATAAGTGAATGGAATGTAATAACATAAGTTTTCTTAAATCGCGTGTCAAAAATAAACGCTTCCATTACCGCAGAATGGAAGGAGTAGTATGATAGATATGACAATACTTCACAACTAACAAAAAGAACGACGGCTAAAAACATTTTTAATGCTATTAAGGATGCTAGTTTGGGCTGCTTCTGCTCTATAGCGTACGCTCTAGCCGGGGCTGGAAGTCTTGGGCGGACAGGCTGCTGCAGCCGCAGTTGCTGATTCGGGTTTGCTCCCGAGCTCGTAGGTGGCGCTCTCGGCTGCTGACGGAAACCCTGATGGTTCTGCCTTGGTCCGTTTCCCTTGCTCGGACACTCCCTCGAGAAGTGCCCGTTTCCTCCACAATTGAAGCATCTATTCGAGTTCGGTCCTCTACACTGCCCGAAATGGTACTTGGCGCAAACGTTACACTGAGGTGGTCTGGCATGGGGGTCGCTCCTTGGATTGAACGAAGTCTGTCCTCCTCCATTGGGGCGGTATCGCTTATTGTCATGGTGGATCCTACTCTCCTCCCATCTCCTCTTGTCATGGTTAGGACGTGGCGGGGGTAATGTCATTGCGGTGTTCCCCGCACTCTTCTCCTTTGGCATTGCTGCCTCTACATCCAAAGCGAGGGCTAGCGCCTCGGCGTACGTAAGGGTTCCGCGGACTGCCAATGCCATCCTAATCTCATGCCTAAGGCCCTCACGAAACTTATCGGTCAGCTTCTCATCGGTATCGGTCTGTTCCGGCGCATAGCGGGTCATGTCACAAAGTGCACGGTCATACTCGGTTACAGACAGACGTCCTTGTGTGAGGTTGTGAAACTCGGCTACTTTCGCCTTGCGGTAGCTCTTGGGTACGTACTTATCGTAAACTTCTGTCTTGAACTCCTCCCAAGTCATCCCGTCTATGCGATCCTAGGGCATGGTCTTTAACTTAGTATCCCACCAGAAATCGGCGGATCCAGTCAGCTGATGCGTCACGCAGATCATCTTCTCCGCATCATTGCACACTAAGGTTCGGAAGATGCGTTCCAAGGCACGTATCCAGGTTTCGGCTTTCGCAGGTTCGCCCATTCCGTCGAAGGTAGGAGGCTTTTGGTCAAGGAAAAGCTTCACGACTTCCCTATCTACTCGTGAGGGTGGTGGTGGTGGTGACGGCGGTCTTGGTTGCGTCACGCTTTGTTCTTCCGAAGCATGGGAAGATGGTTCCTCGTTCCTCACGTTGCGTCTAGGCGGCATTCTGATTTACCACACTCGAACGGTTAGCGCACTTACTTAACGTTTCAAGGTAGTGATAGGGTACTTTGGAAGAAAAGATTTTAAACCCATTCACAAGCAGGGTCCAAAGAAAGACCACATAATAGCGGTTGCTAAGAAAACAGAGATCATAATAAGGTTGCACCATAAGGTGGAAAACACTCGGAAGACAATACTAAGAGCAAGTATATTCATGCAATAAGGATAAAAAGAGTGAAGACGGCTTCATTGCCATGTAATAAAATGAAAGGTGCGAATTCCCCATAAAATTTCAAAAATGATCCCAAAAGGTCTTGGTACAAGGAATGGAAAAGAACGATTCGATCGCGGAAGAAAATAACAATATAACAAAAAGTTCTTAGGAATCCAAAACGTGGGGAAAAGAAAACAAAATCGCTACTCGAGCACTAGCCACTTTTGGCTTCGTCCTCTTCGGGTTCTCCCGACTCTCCGACACTCTCGGCGTTCGAACTCTCTCCTCTCTCGAACGATCCTAACTCCTCGTCCTTCTTCTCGCTGCTTAGGGGCGAAGGAATCGAGGTAAGCATCTCTTCGGCCTCTCTTATGATCCTTCGAGGGGCCGAAACGCGCATCCTAGGGGTCCTTCTACGGGGAACGCGAGCAACATGCGGTTCCTCGTCATCGCGATACCTCATCTGGCGTGCTGCTCCTGGCGAGTACCTTTGCGTTGGCGGATGGAGTGGAGGTCCATCAACGGCGGTAGACATGGCCGGAAGTAAGACTCCCATTAGGCCAACGAAGTCTCCTCGAGGCGTGTATTTGGGAGGGCTAAACCAAGTGTAGGATACTGAGGCTTGAGCGGTCCACTCGCTCCAAGGGGAAGACAGTATGTGGATAAGTCGCATGATTCCCTCGTGATGGGTAGTCCCGTACGCGTAGGCGTCAAGCCAATGACCATAGAAGTCGGTGACGAAGTTCAGAAGGAACTGCTCTCCGTCCCATTCTAGCTCTCTATAGCGCTCCACCGGAAAGTTCCTATTCTTAGCGTAACGGTGACGCATAAGGGCGTGATAGGGTTGGACCATCTACAAAAGGGGAAAAGGAACAAGTCAGCACCATCACAAAGGTGGAAAAGAATAGATAGTGCGTGATCTCAAATGGTGCTGCGAAAGTGTATAAGAGTCAAAAGATGGTGGTTCAAAACGTCGCGTCCAAGGTTCTCGTTCTTAAGACGACTATTCGTGCGTTCTCTGTTCGCGTTTCGTCGAATCTCCACATACACTAACGGCCTTATACTAGTTCTTTCACGTTTCTAGTGTTGGTACAAGCGCTGTGATCGTATAGCTAAGGCATACTAGGTTCAAAAGTCCAAGTCTAAGCATAGCAACATTTCAACATAGTCCCACGCAATCACATTCGCATTTCACAACATTCACAAGTTCTCATGTAACATTCCACAAATCATTCAAGAAGCATCCCTTCGCATTCATAATATTTCCAGCACATAGAGCATACTTTTCACAAGTTCTCATATTCAACAAATCATCATTCAGAAAGCGTCACTTCTCATTCACAATGTTTCCAAAAGCATCAAGTTTCAAGCACAAGTCACAAAATATCTAGTACCTCTTTCCTTGCGGTTGAACGAGACGAGCTGCGGTGTTGAGCCTTCCACATTTAGTTTATTTACACAAAAGATTATAAAGACATCCTAAAGTTTGAAAAAAGACTCTTGGGTCCAGAGCGGAAAGAACTGAGGCTCTGATACCAACTGTAACAGCCCGCCCTCCTAGGGTACAATAAATGCGGCAGCTGCTACCCAAAACCGACTCCAAAGAAGTAAACATAGGCTAGGGTTCCATTTAAAGAGTATTGACCAAAAGAATTGAAAGAGATATCAGAGTATTTAATGCAACAACTTAACCTAGAAGTTCAAAAGGAGGTAGATATCATAAATGAAAATCAAAACCTTAAGAGTACGACACAATATCCACGACGAAATCACAAGAAAAGGGCTAAGGCCACAACCGAAAGTAAGATGCAAATATTCCAAAAAGAAATTCTAAAGTGTATCAAAAATTCAGCGGAAAACGACCAAGAGAAAAGCATAGCTATGTATGGTGACACAACTACACTTAGAGTTCAACATATCCTCATTAATTAATTAAGCTGCTCAACACCCGCCACCACTCGTCATCATTCAACCTGCACATAAGGAAAACACATGCAGGGCTGAGTATTTTGAAATACTCAGTGAGCTCGTTGCCAAAACATTTTATAAGTTATGCCACCCTTACCAAGTGAACTCGAGTTTTAAGCAGTTATAAAAGAATATCACGAGTATCACAAAATATATTTTCATAGACTGGCCAGTTAAAATAACCTCCCATTTTCTCATTAATTAACAATCATTCCATGGTGCGACGAAAGTGTGGCCACACTTTTCGCCCACGAGACCGGCCGACTAGCAAGGACGGCTCTCGATCCCATCGTGTACACAGCCTGGTAGGGCTTGCGGCCCATACTCAGACCCGAATTCGTATAAGCATATCCAACAATCACATTAAAACAAACATAGGCATGGCATAACAGTTAAACCACCCTTATAACACCGAATATCATTTTGACAAAATAAAAGAGAGTTTTAAGAGTAAAGCCCACCTCGACTGCTTAGTTTTCAAGTAGATTTGCTTTTCCGTTATCCGGCTTCGCAACCAAAGTTTCACCTTTTAAACACATAGGCACATATCACAAATTAGGTTCAATACTACTCTTACTCATGCATGTCTCATTATTTTTCCCTCTTCCCAACGATTTATCTTATCATCACTAATTAATCAAGATCATGTTTATCGCACACGAAGACTTAACCATCAAACACACACTACACAACACATCAATACACACACACACGGTTCACACACACACACGGTTCGCACACACACACGCCACACACACACCCACGGCACACACACACACGTGTTCCCACATCCCTTTTTATCCCTCTTTCACTCAACTAAGATGCATGAGGGTTCAAGAAGACCGATTAATCGGTTGGAAGAAGAAAAGAAGAGGTAGAAGAAGAACAAACATAACTCTTAAACAAAAATGCCTCTTTAGCGAAAAACAATCGGTAGAAAATAAGTATTAGCCTTGATTCTTCAAAGTTCTTGGATTAAACTTCAATTTCTTCTCAAAGGATGAAGGATCAATGGAGTAATGTAGAAGAAAAATTGAGAGAGTGTATGGGATGGAGGGGGCCGAAAATTGTGGGGGCTAGGGTTGGGGTTTTGGTTCTTATTTATAGAGTTCAACAAGATCTTTAGGTAATTAGAATAGAATATTTGGTAAGATCTCATTCTCCCAATTAAATAAATAAATAAAATAATATTGTGAAGTAGGGAAGAAGAATTAACAAAAATAGATCCTAGGGCAAATCTCCCTAGTTTTCGAAAATTAGGCTCTCAAAATAGCCAAGACTTTGTTTTGGTATTTTTCCATATAGAATAAGATATTATGGAGCAAAATAAAAATAAGGAAAATCCTCCATGAGGCAAGGTAGGGGCCGATTTCTATGCCTTTTAAATAAGGCATGGATTTTGAAATAATTGGCTCTTGGGATTTAATTTGGATAGATATCCCAAGGATTAAATAAATTCCGGAAAGATAGAAATTCTCTCTCCAAGGGGTCTAGGGTTCGAAAATTACAAGAATTAGGGTGATAAGTATTTATGGAAATTTTCTCTAATATTCACACTCACCTATATATAATTAATTTACCACATAATTTCACAAATAAATAAATCACATGCCACATCATTAAATCAACTAGGTTTGACTTTTCAAACTTTCAACGCAAACCCTAACTCAAAACCAACTCATGAAATAAAAGCATTCTCGATGCCACGTCATCAACAATTAATTCTAGGGCTCAAAAATTAGGGTTCTAAAATCCGGGATGTTACAATTAGGATTTACTTAGATAGAATTAATCCATCATTATCCTAAAATTAATGTCTAGGTGTATATCATAAAAGATTAGCTAAGTCTTAATTTAAAATGCCCACTTGGATATATAAATCTGCATTTATCCAATTAAGA